>NW_011889491.1:379593-423641 GCF_000151845.1 Pteropus vampyrus | reverse complement strand
TAAATAAATTAAATAAATAAATAAATCTACTATGAGTGTATTACTGTTGATTCCTCCTTTTATGTCAATCAATAATTGCTTTATGTATTTAGGTGCTCCTATCTTCAGTGCACATATGTTTACTAAGGCTATCTCCTCTTGATTTATCAATCCCTTTATCATTATGTAATGCTCTTCTTTGTCTCTTATGATAGCCTTTGTTTTAAAGTTTATTTTATCGGATATGTGCATCACTATCTGGGCTTTTTTTTTTTTTTCCATTTCCATTTGCATGAAATATCTTTTTCCATCCCTTTACTTTAAGTCTCTGAGGGTCATTTTAACTGAAATTGGTCTCTTGGAGACAGCATATGCATGGTTCTTGTTTTCTTATCCATTTGGCTACCCTCTATCTTTTGATTGGAGTATTTAATCCATTTACATCTAAAGTAAATTTTGATAGGAACATAGTTATTGCCATTTTATTATTTGTATTTGTTATTTCTATTTTTTTTTACCCCTTCTCTTTTTAAAGAAGACCCTTTAACATTTCTGGTAATACTCTTTAAGCTTTTTCCTGTCTGGGAAGCTCTTCATCTCATCTTCCATTTTAATCGGAAGCCTCGATAGGTAGAGTATTTGTGGTTGTAGATTCTTGTTTTTCATAACTTTGAATATTTCTTGCCAGTCCCTTTTGGCCTACAATTTTCCATTGAAAAATAAGGAGACATTCTTATGGGGGTAACCTTGTAAATAACTAACTGCCTTTCTCTTGCTATTTTAGAATTTCTCTCTTTGTCTTTGACATTTGGCATTTTAATTATGATGTGTCTTGTTGTGGATCTGTTTGAATTCCTCTTTTTATGGACTCTTTATGCTTCCTGAACTTGTATGCCTAATTTCTTTGCCAGATTAGGGAAATTTTCTATCATTATTTCTTCAAATAGTTTCACAATCCCTTGCATGCTCTCTTTTCCTTCGGGTATTCCTATGATCTAGATATTGTTATGTTTCATGTTGTCCCAGAGGTCTCTTAAATTATCCTCATTTTTTCTTTGATTCATTTTTTCTTTTGTTATTCTGGACAGGTGTGTTCTATTTTGTCTTCCAGTACGCTGATTCAGTCTTCTTTTTCATCCAATCTACTATTGAATCCTTCTAGTGTATTCTTCATTTTTTTTTTTTTTATTGTGTTACTCATTTCTGTCTGGTTCCTTTTTTATGGTTTCTATGTTTTTATTATGCTTATTATTTCTCCGTCGAGGTTCTCATTGTGCTCATTCATTCTCCCCCTAAGTTCATTAAGCATCCTTATAAACATTTTGAACTCTGTCTCTAGTAGGTTTCTTGCCTCCATTTCATTTAGCTTATTTTCTGGAGTTTCTCCTGTTGTTTCATTTGTGGCAGGTTTCTTTGTTTTCTCATTTTATTAACCTCTCTGTGTTCATTTATAAGTGTCAGGAATATTTGTTTTGTCTGTTAATCTTGGCCAGATGGCCTAATGTGAAAGGTGTCCTGTGTGGCCCACTTTCACACTTTCCATGATACTCTATGCTGGGGGCTCTGGACTTGATCTCTGTGTGGGTTATGTGTGATCTTCTGTTGTCGACAAGCCTTTATTATTGTTAGTACATCAGTAGATGGAAATAATGCTCAGACTGACTAATTGTGGGAATTGGCTGCACTCACAGGGTAAGAGTTGCTTTGTGGGGGCTGTACCATTGAGTTGGATTTGCCCTAGCATGCTTTTGTACTTGTTGCAACCAACCTTTTTGTGTAATTCTAATGGGGTAGCCAAGACTTGTTCTGTTTTGCCCTGGTGCCAGCTTCTCGATGAATTGTTTTTGTGGCCACTTGGGAGTGGCTCCACATTAGGCCAAGGTCAACCACTACTTTTGATTGGTCAGGGCCACCCAGTGGAAACTACAATGTGATCCGCAGGTGGTTGTTGCCTATGCTGGATCTATAGGTATATGGAAGAGACAACGCTGCAGGCAGAGGTCTGGTTATCCTCCGTCCCTGACCTAGAATAGTTTATCAGAGAGACCAGTGCTCCTTCAGGCCTTAACTGCCTGTCAGTTGCCTGTAAGTCTCTGAAACTGGAAGAGCCTTTGAGTGATATGTGTGTTGGATGGCATAGGGACCCCAGGAATCTCCTGGTCTATTGAATAAATTTCTACCTGCCAATAAGTCTGTTTACATGCCAACGCTGTCTCTGTGGCTCCTTTACAAGTTTTCAATCTTAGCAAGGTCAGCCGCTGCCCACCCCAGGGCAGGGGCAGCTCCCTATGAATGTGTGTGTGGGCACTTTGTGTTGGATGGGGCAGGAACTCAGAGAGTCAAGGGCAGTCTAGCCAATACAGACCACTGAGATCCCCTCAAGTGATATTGCAACTCATACTGAAGGATGTGGTCTACCCACAACTGTTTCCCCCGAAATGCACTCATTGTGCTAAGCCAAGGTCTGTTGCCTGTGTAGAATGTACAACCCCATAGCCAAGCAGGACAAAGGAGGCTGCCTGTCAATGGGCTGCAGGCACTTTGTGGCTTAGGTGAAGCGGGGTCTCAGGGAGACAAGGTCTGTCCAAATAATACAGCCTCAGTTTTGTGGCATCTTCTGTGTCCTGGCATTCCCATTGTAGTCACAGATCACAGTGAGACCACCTGCCATCTGGCATGGTCCTATAGACCCCTGTGCTCTCCTGAGGCAATATTGTAACTCTTGCAGGCAGCAGAGGTCTGCCTGCAACTGATTTCTGAGCAGTGCCTGCCCCATGTGTGGATTGGGAGACTCAGGGGAGAGAGGGTGGTGGCTTTTCACTGTCAATAGCCCACTTGGGGCAATTTGTTGGTAAGTTGGGTGAGATCTCAGGGAGACAATTGCAAACAGATCAATACAACCTCAATCTTGCTGCAACTTCAGTAACTGTTCATGTGTTTCCACTGAAGTTCTAGATCAGAGCAAGACCAGCAGCTGTCTGGGACTTGCCCACAGGTCCCCGATATCTGCCCACATTCGTATTGGCAGCAGTGATCTGCCTGGAACTATCTCAGAAGTGCACGCTCACAGAGCTGGCCACCAGTGGGGAATGCTTGACCTTGAATTGGCACAGGGCATGGCAACCATCCAGCAACAAAAGCCGCAGGCAAATCTGCAGGTTGGTTGGGGCGGGTTGATCTCCTTAGAGGAGCAGCTTCCTCATGGCCCTGTGGGAAGTGTCGTCACAGTCAAGAGGTCTGTAGGGGGCTGGACTAAGACACTATGGTGGCTGCCCCTCCAGTCTTCTCTCTGGTTCCAGGTAATGCAGACTTTCTAGCTATGAATACCACGCAAGCCTCTGATTCACCACCGGAGTCCCAGGGGAATGTCTACAGGTAAGAAAGTATGTGTATGGGTCCTTCAAAGGGTCTTTTAGGGTTTCATTCTCCTTCCATCTCACCTAGATGGCCAGAATCCCCTCCGGTTTATACAGTCAGAGTTACTGGAATCTCCTCTTCCCTGGGCTGGGATCCTGGGCTGGGGAGCCCCCAAATGAGGCCAGAACCTTCCTCCCTTTTAGAGGAGCATCTTCAGTCTTGCTCTCCCTCCCGGTGATCCTCCACCACCCGCAGGTGCAGGTCCAGCCTGATTCGTGACTTTGCCCCTCCTCGCTTCAATGTATCTCCTTTATATTATCAGACGTAGGTGTTACCATCAGCTGGACTTCAGGTGATTTTCCACATTGATTATTTTATAATTTGGTTGTAATTTCAATGCAAACTTGGGAGGCAACAAACTCTGCTTTTACCTAGTCCGCCATCTTCCACCCTTGCAAAAGTGGTTCTTATTATAGATTTCATTCCTGAGGATCCTTTGAAGGTTTAGGTGTCAAGAATGTAAAGCTCAGGCATAAGAAACACAGGAATCCCTGAATGGAAGCCACAGGAATCGATGCAAAACAAGACAAATTTCCCCAAGTGATGAGGAGACCAAGCCCTACACCAAGAGAAGAAGAGAGTCCTTTGGTGGAAAGTGAAGAAAGAATTCAACACATATGCTAAAACTTTCAGAAGGAAAGTTTATTAGAAAAGGGCTAACACTCCACAGAGTGTAGTCTCCTCTCAGAGACAGAGAGTGAGAGGGACCAAGAGAGGCATGAAAAGATAGTGAATAAAGCGGGCGGGGGGCGGGGCGTGAGTGTTTAGGAATTCAGTTTATATATCATTCTTTAGTTAACTCATTTCCTTTGATATGGACATACAGTGAGGAAGGGGGAGGGTATGTAGTGTGAAAAGGTAAGAATATGTAGAGTGAAAGGCCTGCTGGCAGTTCTCAACCTTTAATCCATAGATTCTCCATTGTTTTAGCCATGACTCTTGGTTACTGTTTCCCCTTCACAGGTGTGGAGAATGGGCTGTTAGCAATCCCAGTAGAAATCTTCCTTTGTTCTGAAGGTGTCCTTCTGGCCTGGCTGCTGGGCTGATCAGCACATTAACATTTTAATTCTCTTGCCTCCTCCTTACCTTCAAATCTGAGGTTTAGTAAAGCAATGGGCAGAAACCCTTTCCATAATTCATTGTTTTGCTATCTACAGAATAGTCGCTACCTCAAACAGCTAAAGTCTTAATGAATGCATTGAGTGCTTACCAACACAGTGCTAAACAAATGTCCTGTGGAGAACTGAATGCTTGGTAGGCAGCTACCTGGAAAATAAAGACTAATATTCACAGCCAACACGAAATTGTCTTTATAGTCAGGAAAGCAGAATGTGGAATGAGGTGGCAGGTAAACTGTGCTGGTCACTGACGGTTACAGCTGGCTGAAAAGAGGGGGATAAGACAGGAAAAAGGCATCCCTAGCTCCTGAGAAAACTGCATGATTTTAGGCTCAATTTCTCACTTCCTTCTGCCTTCTCCTATGTGATGCTGAAATATAGAAGATGGAATAGTTTTGCTAATTTAAATGTTGAAAAGGCCCACCCTGTGAGAAGCAGGTAGAATTTATCTTTTTTTTGTCTTCTAACAGCTCTATCAAGTTCATCGTTTCTCAGGAAGAGGCAATTTTGTTCCCCAGGGTACTGTTGGCAATGTCTGGAGACATTTTTGGTTGTCACAACTGAGGGAGGGTGTTACTGATATCTACTGGGTAGAGATAAGTAATGCTGTGGCAACCTGACCCTGCCTGACCATTTCCTGCTCCAATAAGTTAGTTCCTGACTGTGAAGAGGGAACTCAAAAGGCTATAATCAGCTCTTTGTTCTGCTTCTGTAGATAAGCTTGCCACATAGGCCATAGGGCAGGGTGAACTCAAACTTAACTAAAGTCTCATCCTCCCTTTTGCTTGTTCTGTCTAAATAACAAATGTAACTGTCTGTAACCCATAGCAACTCCCAAGTTTGTAATTCTTTGTAACTGTTACAACCCACAGCATCTCTCACGCTCTGTAACTGCCTAAGGACAAATTAACCAATCGGCGCATGCCAACTAAGCTCTGTAAAAGCAAAGTTGCCCCTGAGATCAGGGCCCAGATCTTCAGAGTGCTAGCTCTTCTGAGACCGCAGGCGTAATAAACCTGAGTTCTCCAACTCTCCAAGTGGTGCTTGGTTTCTACCGGTCTTGTTTTGCAACATTTCTGCAACAAGTGTACAGAACAGATGTCCAAAAACAAAAAAATTGTCCAGCCCCAAATGTTAGTAATGCTTAAGTTGAGAAATTCTGCTTTAGGTTACTAGGTGCTGGGGATACAGTGATGGATAAGACCAACATGGTGCATGATCTCATGAAATTTACAATAGGAGGAAGAATAAACAAATAGCAATAGTTTTTTGTTGTTGTTGCTTTTTATTTTTGTTTGTTTGTTTGTTTGTTTGTTTACTTATTTTCACAATTTCCCACGCCTATTCACACAACAGACATTCATTGAACACCTACTCCATGTGAGATATCTTGTCCAGGAGGCAATGAGGCTTAAGCCACATTTGATCTCTGTCCTAATAAAGCTTAATCTGCAGAGGGTCAAGATGTCGGACTAGGTAAAAGCAGGGATCACCTCCTTTCAGGTCCTCATTAAAATTACAACCAATTTATAAAAAATCGTCGATGTGAAGAATCATCTGAAGTCCAGCAGATCATAACATACACGGCTGATAATATTAAAAAAAGAGCCATATTGAAGCTGGTAGGAGGAGCAAAGTTACGAATCAAGCTGGACCCACACTGGCGGGTGGCAGAGGAACACTGGGAGTTAGAGCGAGACTACAGAAGCCCCCCTGAAGGAGAGAGAGGTCTTAGTGTTGTAGCCACCAGCCCTCGATAGACACAAGGACCACCAGAAATCAACGAGTTATAGGAAACACACTCTTTATTCAGCCAGCTGGGTCTGCCAGGGGTATGCAGACCCCAAATTAAGCAGCTCCAAAATGCAGAGGTACAGGGATTTTAAGCCCTAAACCCCATTCTTCATCCTGTTTGAACACACACATCTACTTTTCTTCTTTTTACTGTCAACCCACAGGTCGGTTGTGCAAGCGGGGGATACAGAAGCAGAAAACTTATTGTTAGAGCATTATGTTCTCATGGGTGATAGCCAAACAGTTATTTTCCAGCCAGAACACTAGTCCCATACAGGAGCTCCCCAGCCCAGGGAAGAGGAGTTCCCAAAAAATTTAAATGTAAAAATCAGAAGATATTCTGGCCATCGGGATGGGACTGAAATCCCAGATGCCCCATTAATGAGTCTATGTATAGGCTCTCTTGCCCACGATACTCATCCAGGGCACCGGCGGTGGGACGGAAGCTTAGGCAAGATTCATGTGGGGAAAGACTGCATAACGTGGTTCTCAAATGAGGGCTGGACAGGCAGCTACCATTGTACCTTAGTCTGGGCCACCTTACAGGGCAGTCTACAGACTTGTGGTGCCAGATCCCCTGTGCAGATCCTTCTCCCCACACAGCCAATTCTGAAGCTTCACTAACCTGAGGAGATCGGCCTGCCACACCCAACCTGCATATTGCTCAGAGTGGCTTATTGCCCAACTGCTACCCCGCCCTGTCCCTCCCCATGGCCAAACATTCCCTGAAGGTAGCAGACCTCAGCCAGTGCTGTGAGCACATGTCAGGGACAGTTTCAGGCTGATCATTGCTGCCAGCATGAGATTGGGCGCATAATGGGGATCCGTAGGCTAGTCCCAGAGAGCAACTGATCTTGCTGTGATCTGGGACTTCTGTGGGAACACGCAGGCGGACAGAGAAGTTGAAAAAAGACAGAAGCTGTATTGGCCTTATTATCATTGTCTCTCTAAAACCCCACACTACCCAACCCACAAATTGCCTGAGGCAGCCCATTGATAGGCAATGGCCTCCACTCCAGAAATCACCTCTGCCCTACCATTCTCCGAGGTTGAATGCAGTAGGCACATTTAGGGGAAATCAGTTGCAAACAGACCCCTGCTTCCTGCAGGAGCTATAATATCACTTGGAAAATCTCAGGGGTCTGTGAGAATGCCCCAGACGGCATTTGGTCTCACTGTGATCTGTGACTACAGAGAGAACACCCAGACACAGAAGTTGCAGCAAAACTGAGGCTGTATTTACCTGACAACCTTTGTTTCCCTGAGATCTCTCTTTACCCAATCCATAAATTGCCTTTGGTGGCCCATTGACAGGCCTCCACCTCTGTCCTGCTTCTTTCAGAGGCTGCACATTTGGCTAGTACAGCGGGCACAGATGTTACGGCAAAATTGAAGTTGTATTGATCTGATGGTCCTTGTTTCCCTGAGATCCACCTTCGCCCTAGCCACAAATTGCCTGTAGCACAGTGACAGGCAGCCACCCCTACCTTATTCCTATCTGGGGTTGCATAATCTGCATAGGCAACAGATATCAGCTACTGCAGTGAGAAAATTTCAGAGAAAACAGTGATGGACAGATCACTGCTGCCAGCACGAGATACAATACCAATACCACTTGGACAGATCGCAGGGTTTGGTGGTCCCATCCCAGATGGCAGTAAGTCTCACTGATATGTGACTTTTCTGGGATCCCATGGTCACAGAGCTCACAGCAAAGCTGATGCTGTATAAGCTTAATGGCCCATGCCTCACTGAGACCCTAACCCACAAATTACCTGTGGCAAGCATGTTCCCAGGCAACCTGGTCCCATCCTGTGCTTTCCTTGGAATATGAATTCAACACCAAACCACAGCATTCAGTTTGTGCAGCACACACAAAGCCTGTATATCCAGGATAAGCTCTCAGTGGCAAGCCACAAACCCATGCCCACAAGCTTCAGAAATTCTTGAACAGATCTCAGGTGTTTGCAGGCCAGAAGTGGACAGCAGCTGGCCTTGCTGAGAACTGATACTTGTACAAGGAGCCATAGAGACAGCACTGGCATGTAAACTGACACCACAGTGGTAGAGGAAAATCTGCCCAATTTATTCATGTGACTACCTGGGGCCCTGCACCAACCAACATGTATATCATTCAGATACACTTCTGGTTGTGGAGTCTTATAGGCAACTAACAGGCAACCTCAGGCCTTGAGGAGCACTGGTCCTTCTGCTAGGCCTCTCCAGGCTTGATACTGGGTGTAACCAAACCACAGCCTACAGCATTGTCTCTTCCACTTACCTACAGATCTAGCATAGGCAGCAACCATCTGCAGATTGCTTTGTAGCTCTCACCAGGTAGCCCCAAGCAATCAAAGGAAGTGACTGACTTTGGTCAACTGGGGAGCCCTTCTCAAAGGGCCACAAAACCAACACATGCAGAGTCTGGCACTAGACCACACAGTGCAAGTCCCGACTAGCCCCATAAGTGGTACACAAAAAAGATAGACTCAACAAGTACACAGCCTGCTAGGGCAAATACCACTGTGTGAGATCAGCCCCAATATAGTAACTCATACTCTGTGGGCATAGCCAATTTCCACAGTTAAATCAATCTAAGCGTTAATCCCATCCACTGACTTACTAACACCAATAAAGGCTTAGCTACAATAGAATCACATACAACCCACACAAAGACCACATCTAGAGCCTCTGGCATAGGAGATTAGGGTAAGTGTGCCAATAGGCCACACAAGACACCTTCTACATAAGGCTATCTGACTAAGGCTAAGAGACAAAACAAATCTTCCTAAAGAAACAAACATAGGCTAATAAAATGAGAAAACAAAGAAACATTCCATGAGTGAAACAACAGGAAAAACTCCAGAAAATAAGCTAAATAAAATGGAGGCAAGCAACCCACCAGAGACAGAGTTCAAAATATTAGTTATAAGTATGCTCAATGAGATTAGGGGGAGAATGGATGAGCTTGTGCTGGCTGGAAAATTACTGCTTGGCTATTGCCCATGAGAAAATAGGTTATCACCAATGGGAATATAACATTCTAACAATAAGCTTTCTGCTTCTGTACTTCCACTTGCACAACCGACCTGTGGGTTGACAGTAAATAGAAGAAAAATAGACTTTTTTGTTCAGACAGAATGAGGAATGGGGTTTAGGTCTTAAAAACCCTGTACCTCTACATTTTGGGACTGCTTAATTTGGGGTCTGCATACCCCTGAAAGACACAGCTGGCTGAATAAAAAGTGTGTTTCCTATAACTCACTGATTTCTGGTGGTCCGTGTGTCTTTCGGGGGCTGGCGGCTACAACATTTGGAGGCCCCAGCAAGATCTCGGGGAATGGCCCTGAGATCTAAGACCGGACTGGCCTCCGAAGCGGTTGCTGTCCCTCATGGATTCAAAAGAGTGGCCAACATGAGACATTCCAGGACCCTTGAATGCCCTAACGGGATCAATGCAATTATCAAGGATGCAACCTTTAGGACACACTCTTTGTTCCTGGTCCTGACAGTAATCTCCGAGGCCTCGACGTCTGGATAAAAGGTACCTTTCTGTTCCTGTTTCTGTTGACTGGTCACCGGGGGTCCGTGGAGAGACTGGACACAGTCATATCTCCTGGACCATGGCCAGGCCATGGGACACCGCCTCCTGTGCCCTGTTTACAGGTTTTGTCTATTGTCTTTGGTCTTGTCTAGGTTGTAGGTGGCGGACTTCTATGGGTCCACCTAAACCCCAGTAATTGTTCTCGTCTGAGTGTCTGTTTTGTGTTTTCTGCGCAAGTGATAGGAGGAAGCCTGAGTTCACAGAAGATAACCTTGGGGTGTCTCCTGCGACATTTCAAAGAAGAGTTTGTAGAGGGAGTTGACTATGGCATAAAGTTTTCTTCTGGCAGATTAAGGACGTTGTGTGAAGTTGAGTGGCCGTCTTTTGGTGTAAACTGGCCTCCGAAAGGTTCCTTTGACAGGAGTTTAGTGAGGAATGTTTGGAAGATTGTCACAGGAGACATGGGACATCCCGATCAGTTTCCCTACATTGATCAATGGTTAAACCTTGTTCAGAACCCCCTCCTTGGCTCCGCCGGTGTGCCCTTTCTCTAGGGGCACGAGTCTTAGTTGTGGGTACCCCAAAACATATGGCAACTGAATCTCCAAGACAGCCCAGTCCCTCAGTCCTCCAATCTCCACTGGAGGACAGTGACCTTCCCCCACCCTATAATCCAGGACAACAGAGACCCAATAGCACCACCTCATCTTCTCGGTCAGGGGCAGGTAACCCCTATGGGCCTCCTGCTCCCGCTCTGGGTGAGGCACCAGCTGATACCACCACTCTGGCCATCCTCCCCTTGTGAGAAGCACCACCCCAGGGACATCACACAGACAGGCCCTTTATGGTTTACGTGCCTTTCTCAACTAGTGACCTGTAGAATTGGAAAGCACACAATCTGCCTTTCTCTGAGAAACCCCAGGCATTAATAGGACTCTTAGAAAGTGTCTTTCAGAATCACTGCCCCACCTGGGACGATTGCTAACAGCTTTTAATTACACCCTTGACCTCTGAAGAACGCGGACACATTCGGACTGAAACACAAAAGATAACTGAGGGAGGGAGGAAAGTTGAGAAAGCAGGAGAACAGATGGAGGAAGAATTTCCCTCCACCCACCCAGTCTGGGGACACAATTCTCAGGCAGGGAGAATGGCATTAGATCGGTACCACCAGATTCTAATTGGGGGAATTAGGATGGCTGCTTGTCAGGCAACTAACCTTTCTGAGGTAACTGAAGTTATACAGGAACCTCAGGAATCCTCCAAAGCATTTCTTGAATGAGGCGTACCGGGTATACACCCTCATTTATCCTGAGGCCCCTGAGAACCAGCAGGCAATTAATGTAGCCTTTGCTACTCAGGCACCTCCTGATATCCAGTGTAAATTGCAAAAATTAGAATATTTTGCAGGGATGAACCTGTCCCAACTTGTTGAGATAGTCTAGAAGGTGTTCGACAACAGGGAGGCACCAGATGACCCTAAACCTATGGCTAAAATCCAAAGCTACTGTCATCAACCCAGCCAATCTGTTGCCAGACCCAGACACCAAGACCCCCGTTCATGACCGCATAGATTTCACTGACGCTGTATGTTCCTCGTGGCCAGACCTCAAAGACTCCCCTCTGCCTGAGGCCGATGAAGTTCTGTTCATAGATGGGAGCAGCTTCATGCAGGAAGGAAGAAGGTATGCTAGAGCAGTAGTTGTAACTCTAAATAGCACCATCTAGTCACAAGCTCTTCCCCATGGGACTTCTGCTCAAAAGGCAGAACTCATCGCCCTCACTGAGGCACTAAGATGGGTAAAGGATAAAGCAGTCACAATATACACTGACAGCCGATATGCCTTTGCCACTGCACATATACACGGAGCCATCTACAAGGAAAGAGGGCTTCCGACTTCAGCTGGGAAGGACATCAAGAACAAGGGGGAGATCTTAGCCTTACTTGAAGCTATATAGATGCCTTAGGCTCTTGCTATTGTTCTTTGTAAAGGGCATCAAAGAGGGAATAGTCCTGAGGCTGAAGGAAACTGACAAGCCAATGCAGAGACAAGAACAGCGGCCACAAGGCCAGTGGGGCCCTTACCACATCTACTGACTGTTGTCCCTTACCCAGAACGGAAAAGAACATATATTTTCAAGATAAGGGAGCCACTAGGAACCAATAGGGGTGGTGGACAACCCCAGATGGAAAAATTGGGCTATCACGGTCCTTGGAAGGACTCTTCTCCACCAACTACACCAGACCGCACACCTAGAGTGAACTAAGATGCTCCAAGATTTAGACCCCTACTTTCACTTGTTAGAAGGGAGAAGAACCACAGAGGAGATTGCTTCACGATGCCCAGCTTCTGCCCAAGTTAATCCAAAGAAGGGGAAGATAGAAGAACCTAGGCATAGGGAAAGAGGAACTTATCCAGGGGACCACTGGGAAGTAGATTTCACTGAGGTAACCCCGACTGTGGGGGGGCTACAAATATTTACTTGTTTTTATAGACACCTTTTCAGAATGAGTAGAGGCCTTCCCTACCAGGAAAGAGACTACCTTGGTAGTTACTAAGAAACTACTAGAAGAAATTCTCCCTCGATTTGGTCTCCCCGGAACTTTAGAGTAGGATGATGGGCCAGCCTTCGTGGCAAAGGTATCACCACAATTGGCTAGCTACCTAAATTTGCAATGGAAACTCCACTGCGCCTACCAGTCCCAAAGTTTGGGCCAAGTAGAGCGAATGAATCAGACCTTAAAAGAGACATTAGTCAAGTTAGGATTAGAAATTAGTGGGACCTGGGTAGAACTTCTCCCCTTCGCTCTACTCCGAGCCAGGTGTACTACGTATATTAATGGATTCACCTCATTTGAAATTTTCTTTGGAAAACCCCCACCTTTAGTACCTAGAATAGAAGATGAGAAAAAGGCAGAACTACATAACCTTGTCTAAGTCTTTACAGGCCTTTCAAAGTGTACAGAAAGAGATTTAGTACTGGGTTCATGATGTGCACTCAGCCCCGGGGAATGGACTTCCCCATCAGTTTCAGCCTGGGGACTCTGTGTGGATCCAGAAGTTCACTTCCAAGGGACTAGAACCCAAATGGAAAGGACCCTTCGCTCTCTACCTGATGACGCCCACTGCAGTTAAAATAGACAGCATCCCATCATGGATTCATCACTCCCATGTGAAGGCAGCACGAGAGTGGACACCTCAGGAAGACGAGCCCTTAAGACTAAGACTCAAGCATACATAAGTCTAACCATCTGTTTCTTCCTTTTTTCCTCTTTAGCACAGGCATTAGACCAGCCACAACCAGAACCAGAAGGAGCATTAATAATTTTGATAACGACAATACACAAGGTCTTAAATAAGACCACCCCAGACATAGGACAAGATTGCAGGTTGTGCCTAAACCCAAAACCCCCATTACTATGTTGGGGTAGGAACTCCCCTTAACTTAACTGACCTCAGTAGGATAGAACTTCAAGTCGATTCACTAGCAGAAGTAGTCATCCAAAATAGAAGAGGTTTAGATTTATTATTCTTAGAACAAGATAGATTATGTATGGCTCTAGGTGAAACCTGTTGCTTCTATGCCAATAACTGGAGTAATTAGAGAAAGCTTACGACTAGTACAGAGAAATTTAGATGCCAGGGAAAAACAGAGATTAGAATCAAGTAACTGGTTTCATAGGATGTTCAGTTGGTCATCATGGCTAACAACCCTCCTATCTGCTGTAGCTGGACCTTTAATCATCCTCCTCCTCTTGTTAACTTTTGGCTCATGTTTCCTTAATTTCTTGTTTGCATATATAAGGAAGAGAATTAATTCTATTAAACTTTTAGTATTACAGACTAGAGGCTATGAGCAAATTCCGCATGAAGAATCAAGGATTTGATTTTTTGCTAAGGCCAGTGGGGAATGTGATGGCTGGAAAATTACTGCTTGGCTCTCGCCCATGAGAACATAGGTTATCACTCATGGGAACATAACATTCTAACAATAAGCTTTCTGCTTCTGTACCCCACTTGCACAACAAACCTGTGGGTTGACAGTTAGTAAATAGAAGAAAAATAGACTTTTGTGTTCAGACAAAATGAAGAATGGGGTTTAGGGCTTAAAATCCCTGTACATCTACATTTCGTGGCTGCTTAATTTGGGGTCTGCATACCCCAGGCAGACCCAGCTGGCTGAATAAAGAGTGTGTTTCCTATAACTCATTGATTTCTGGTGGTCCGTGTGTCTTTCGGGGGCTGGCAGCTACATCAAGCTCAATGAGAACCTTAACAGAGAGATAGTAAGTATAAAAAATGACAGAAACCATAAGAAAGAACCAGACAGAAATGAAGAACAAAATTACTGAAATGAAGAATACATTAGAAGAATTCAACAGCAGATTGGATGAAGCAGAAGATTAAATAAATAAACTGGAAGACAAGGTAGCAGAAAATACTTAATGGAAACAGCAAAAAGAAAAAGGAATTTAAAAAATGAGGATCATTTAAGAGACCTCTGGGACAACATGAATTGTAACAATATTCACATCATAGGAGTGCCAGGAGGAGAAGAGAGAGAGCAAGGGATTGAAAATCTATTTGAAGAAATAATGACAGAAAACTTTCCTAAGATATTAGAAGTACCAGTCCAGGAAGTACAAAGAGCCCCAAACAAGAGGAATTCAAACAGACCCACAACAAGACACACCATAATTAAAATGCCAAAAGTCAAAGATAAAGAGAGAATCTTAAAAGCAGCAAGAGAAAGGCAACTAGTTACTTACGAGGGTACCCCCATAAGAATATCTGCTGATTTTTCAATGGAAATAAAATAGACTTTAAAACAAAGGCTATATAAGAGACAGAGAAGGGCATTACATAATGATAAAGGGATCAATACATCAAGAGGACATAACCTTAGTAAACATATATGCAACAAACATAGGAGCACCTACATACATAAAGTAATTATTGACTGACATAAAAGGAGAGATCAACAGTAATACAATTATATTAGGGGATTTTAGCACCTCACTGGCACCAATGAAAAGGTCTTCCAGACAGAAAATCAACAAGGAAACAATGGGGCTAAAAGACACAGTAGATCAGATGGACTTAATAGATGTTTTCACAGCATTTCACCCCAAAGGAGCAAAATACACATTTTTTTTCCTCAAGTGCACATGTATCATTTTCCAGGATAAACCACATTGTAGGCTACAAAGCAAATATCAGTAAATTTAACAAGATTGAAATCAGACCAACCATTTTCTTCAATCATTATTGTATCGAAATAGAAAACAAATACAAGGAAAAAACTGGAAAATACACAAACACTTGGAGATTAAATAACATGCTACTAAACAATGAATGGGTTAACAATAACATCAAAGAAGAAATAAAAAAAAATACCTGGAAACAAATGAAAATGAAAACACAAACCTCAAAATCTGTGGGACACAGCAAAAACAATCCTAAGAGGGAAATTCATAGCAATACAGGCCTTTCTCAAGAAACAAGAAAAAGATCAAATGAACAGACTAACCTTAAAATTAAAATAGCTAGGGAAAAAAAAAAAAACGGCAAAGCCCAAAGTGATTAAAAGGAAGGAAATAATAAAGATCAGAACGGAAATAAGTGAAACAGAGTCTAGAAAAATAATACAAAAGATTAATGAAAGCAAAAGCTGGTTATTTGAAAGAATAATAATAAAAAAAAATGATAAACCCTTACCCAGACTCTTGAAGGAAAAAAGAGAGAGGACTCAAATAAATAAAATCAGAAATGAAAGAGGAGAAATAACTACGGACCCCAAAGAAATACAGAGGATCCTAAGAAAATACTATGAGCAATTATATGCCAACAAATTGGACAATCTGGAAGAAATAAATACACCCTAGAAACATATAATCTCCCAAGAATGAGCCAAGAAGAAACATAAAATCTGAACTGAATGATTACTACCAACAAAATCAAATCAGTAATCAAAAAATTCCCAAAAACAAAATTCCTGGACCAGATGGCTTCACAGGAAAATTTTACCCAACATTCAAAGAAGAATGAACACCTATTCTTCTCAAAATATTCCAAAAATTTCAGGAAGAAGGAAGGTTCCTATTTTCCTTTTATGAGGCCACCATTACCTTGATTTCAAAACCAAACAGACATTACAATAAAAAGAAATCTATAGGCAGATATCTCTTATGAACATTGATACAAAAATCCTCAACAAAATATTAGTAAACTAAATTCAGCAATACATTAAAAATATCATACACCATAATCTAGTTGGATTTATTCCTGGGATACAAGATTGGTATAATATCCATAAATCAATTAATGTGATAAACCATATTGACAAATCGAAAGATAAAAACCATATGATCATATCAATAGATGCAGAAAATCCAGCATCAATTTATGATAAAAACTCTCAGTAAAGTGGGAATAGAAGGAACATACCTAAACATAATAAAGGCCATATGTGACAAACCTACAACTAACATCGTGCTCAATGGGGAAAGGCTAAAAGCATTTTTCTTAAGATAAGTAACGAGACAAGGATGCCTATTTTTGCCACTTCTGTTCAAAATTGTATTGGAAGTCCTAGCCACAGCAGTCAGAAAAGAAACAAAAATGAAAGGTATACAAATTAGAAAGGAAGAAATAAAACTCTCATTATTTGCACAGCACATGATATTACATATGGAGAACCCTATAGATTGTACCAAAAAAAATTGTTAGAACTGATCAATTAATTCAGTAAAGTAGCAGCATACAAAATTAATATTCAGAAGTCAGTGGCATTTTTATACACCAATGATGAACTACCATAAAGAGAAAGTAAGAAAATAATGTATTTACAATTGTGTTGAAAATAATAAAATACCTAGGAATCATATTAATCAAAGGGGTAAAATACCTGTTCTCAGAAAAGTATGTCATCAAAAAAAAAAAAAAGAAATTGAAGAAGATACAAATAAATGGAAGCATATACCATACTCATGAGTAGCAAGAATCAACATCATTAAAATGGCCATACTACCCAAAACAATCTATAGATTCAGTGCAATTCCTCTCAAAATACCAATGGCATTTTTCAGAGAGCTAGTACAAATAATCCTAACATTTATATGGAACTATGAAAAATCTTGAATAGCCACAGAAATCTTGTAAAAGAAGAACATGTTGGAGATATCACACTACCTGATATCAAACTATATTACAAGGCTACAGTAATCAAAACAGCATGGTACTGGCATAAAAACAGGTACATTCATCAATGGAACAAAATAGAGAGCCCAGAAATAAATCCACATCAATACGCTCATGTAATATATGACAAAAGAAGCAAAAATATACAATGGAGTAAAAACAGTCTCTTCAATAAATGATACTGGGAACATTGTTCTGTATATGCAAAAAAAGAAAGAAAGAAAAGAAACTGGACCACCTTCTCAGACCGTATCCAAGAATAGACTCAAAATGGATTAAAGGCTTAAATATAAGACCAAAAACCATAAAACTTTTAGAAGAAAACATAGGTAGCAATCTCTCTAATATTGCTACTAATAATTTCTTTTCACATATATCTCCCCGGGCAAGGTAAACAAAAGAAAAAAAAATGAGACTACATCAAACTTAAAAATTTTTACACAGTATATGAAACCATCAACAAAACAAAAAGACAACCTAGTGAATGGGAGAATATATTCACTTATGGTACATAAAATAAGGGGTTAATATCCAAAATATATAAAGAACTCATAAAACTCAACAACAAAGAAACAATCCAATTAAAAAATGGGCAGAAGACCTGAATAGAGATTTTTTAATAGAGATTTTTTCAATTGACATACGAAAAGATGCTCAAGGTCACTAATTATCAGAGAAATGTATATTAAAACTACAATGAGATATCATCTGACACCTGTCAGAATGACTATCTTCAGTAAATCAAATAACAACAAGTGTTGGTGAGGATGTAGAGAAAAGAGAACTCTCATGCACTGTTGGTGGGATTGCAAATTGGTATAGCCAGTACGGAAAACAGTCTGGAGATTCCTCAAAAAATTCAAATGGATCTACTTTTTGACCCAGCAATTGCACTTCTGGATATTTACCCAAAGAAAACCAAAACAATAATTCACAAAGATCTACGCATCCCTTTGTTCATGGCAGCACAATTTACAATAGCCAAGATATTGAAGCAACCTAAATGCCTATTAACAGTTGAGTAGATAAAGAAGTTATGGTTCATACACACAATGAAATATTACTCAGCCATTAAAAAATGAGATCCTAACATTCGTAATGACATGGATGGACCAAGAGGTTATTATGCTGAGTGAAATAAGTCAGACAGATAAAGATAAATACCATATAATTTCACTTACATGTGGAATCTAAGGAACAAAAAGAACAAACTAGTAAAAACAGACTCACAAATATGAGGACAATCTGGTGACAGCCAGAGGGGAGATGAGTTGGGGGTTGGTAGAATGGAGTGAAGGGTTCAAGAAGTACAGATTAGTAATTGATAGATGGCCATGGGTATGGGGAACATGGCATAGGGAATGCAGTCAGCAGTAGGGTAATGGCTATGTGTAGAGCCAAATGAAAATAATCAGGGGGATCATTTTATAAAGTATATAAATGTCTAACCAATATACTGTTTACTTGAAACTAATAATTAAAAAAAAGCAATGTATGAGCAATATCCAAAATAAAGTGTCTTAAAATTTTTTTAAAAATGCTTAGTCTAGTGGTAGAAGAAGACATGGAAATAAACAATTTCAGCACTAGATAATAGGTTTAATAGAGGTGTGGCCATGGTGCTACAGGAATGAAGATTGTAAGTGTACAGGCTCTCCTGGAAGTGATGATGCCAGGAAAACTCTTCAGAGAACATGTTCTTGCAGCTGGGTCTTAAAGAAATATTTTGAGTTCATTGACAGAAGCTGAAAAAAAAAAAAACATTTGTTTTGGAGACCAATATGAACAAAGTCATGGAGGGTGAAAAATCAAGTGCATTGGCAAAATGGCCATGGCATGGTGTGTCTAGCCTATGGGGTTCCTGAATAAGAGTGGCAGGGATGAGGCTGGATACTCAAGCAGCACCCATAACAAGAAGGGCCTTATGGGATATGTTAAAACCCTAGAGTTTTCTCTCAGAGGCAATTGGAAGTATTGAAATATTTTAAGAATAGTGATGTGGTCAGATTGTTGCTATGGATGTGCAAGACTTAATAAAGCCCTCCTGTAGCTACTACATGATTAAATTTCTTTAACTGTGGTCTCTCCTTCACACACACACGCGCGCGCGTGCGCACACACACACACACACACACACACACACCCCTGAGGTTGTTTTCTATCACTGATATCTCATTGTTCACTGTAACAGTTTTCGACCTCACCAAGCAATTGGGTGCCTGATGTGAGCCTGGGCTCCTTAGAGTGATTTGTCTACATTCACCATTAATTTCATTCTCCAGGAATCATAGTCTATTGAGTTTGGTAAAACCTTAGAGGAAGGGCAAGAAGAAGGGACCAACATTTAGAGACTGCTTACTATGTGTCATTAACTGTGCATATCTTATTTCCCATATATCTCTGGTGTTTAATGCTCAGCAGCAGCTCAAATAATGTTAACTGTCATTATCAACATCATGATCATCATCATCACATTGTATTATATATTTCTTGCAACTCTGAGATAGATGCTATTGTTCTTTCTATTTTGTACATGGAAAAATTGAGATCCAGAGCTCAAAGTACTTCTGAAAGAAGCATCTTCTATTAGGTAGGTAGGAAAATGTCTATCGCAAAAGAAAACATTTGAGGAGGAACATATCTTTGCCAGTGTGTGTCCATTGATATTTTTAGATGCAAGCACTGTTGTCTTTCTTTTGAGGAGGAACTTTCTAATTTAATAATTTGATTTTATTTGTTTTAAGAATGACTTCAAAGGGAAATGGATGGGGTATACATTTTGGTTTCAACCTAGTTGATGGTTAAAATCCACCAGTTTTTTTTTTAAGTTTTCAACAGTGACCCACAGTTAGTAATGTATTTTATATTGTGATCTAATAAACATACACTTAACCGAAGCAAAAGTTTTACCAAACAACCGTAACTTTGCCCTATGTGATACATCTTAGATTTTCCATAAAATACACTTTATTCTTTTCTATTCTATTCCATTAAAAATGCTACTTTTGACCCATAGTTTAAAATATTATTACTTAAACTATCTTGTACCAATTCTACATAAGGTTAGGGGTCCAAAGGGGCCTCATCTGGACAGGCAGCTATCAGTTTTGGGTACAGTTTGGGGTACAATGATCAAAACCTAAGTGGAGTCCTAAGCTCCTTTTTAGGCTGGTCCACAAAGAACATCTCACCAACTCAGGCAAGAAGATCAAGGGTCGGTACAGTATCCTGTAAGCACAGGAAACATACACAAACATATTAAAGTAGCATGAGCAAAACTGCATATGAATCCTCATGCAAGAAAGAATGTTGCTAAACTCAGATACCATCTCAGAGGAAACTCATCAAATGAAATTTTGAGGTGCTAGCTCAAACCCAAAAGGTATAGCTAAAAGGTAGGCAAAAATGTATATAGGTCACTGCCTATTTTATCTTTTCTCATAAACTTGGAATAATAGCACTTAAAACCTAGGCGAACTATTTTGGCCATCTCTTTTTCCAGTCCCTTGGCCTCTTGGCTTCTGTTTCCTCATACCCTGCCCCATACTGGAATCTCATGATCATATGCTGTTTTTTTGAACGCCCCATTTTTTGAGTATATATAGTGGACTATATACAAGGTTAACTGTACTTAGCCAAGGCTTTCACGGCTTTCAAGGCTTTTTTCCAGATCATATATTATATTGTAAACAGCATGGATCTTGTATGTGCAGAAGAAAGTTTTATTAGTACTCAAGATCTTTACATTTTAGTAGTACTCTGAATGCTATGAAGAGCATGATAGTTTCTCTTTGTATTCTTGGAGATACTTCTGGCAACAAAAAAAACCCTTGGCAGTAAAGTTCCATTATTTGAAGGTTGCTGATGAAAAGGCGAAATACCAAAGGTTTCATAAGGTATGTGACACAGTTTGCTTTTCAATCTTATGACAGAAATATCTTGGTGCATAGCTTCTCTTTTCGTGACCCCACTTCCTATTTCTTTTCCCCACTTCCTATTTCCATCTTCCCTTTTCCCATCTAGTCAGGTTTTAATATGTCCTCTTTCTGAACCTTTTCTTTTTCATTCAGAGTATAGCCAAACTCTTCTCTTAATCAAACAAGACATGAACTGATGCCATTATTTTGATATATGGGATTGATTAAGAAATTTATCTATTCCAAAGTGTTTCCTTGCCTATATGCATTTGTAGTTTAAAGTTTTCATTCCACAATGAGCTTTGACATCTGTAAAAGAATTTCAGGCCTCAACAAGCAAATATGTGTATTTTGGGCAGAAGCAAGAGGACCTCTACAATTTTAATAAGCCTATAGCCCCCTGAAACTGAGGTCGAATCTTACCCATTTGAGGTTAGAGGAGAGACGGGAAGAATGGCTTGTAATCGACCCCAATCTATCTATCATCCATCTTCTTTCACTTTATTCCATCCCATGGCACAATGCTCTTCTAAAAAAGATAAGCTCATATTTGCTTTGCTAAGGTTGCTGGAGGCCTGTTCTCAATAGGGGCCTGGAGTTATGTGTGGGGAAATCCATTCTGCCTGGCTTTCTCTAAGATCAGAAGCCACTATGTTTCAGCAGAGGTCTGCCAGAGCACCCCTCCCATTGTTTCCTGCCAGAGTACTAAACACATTTCTCCTTCACATTTGTATATATTTTTTTTGGCATGAGTTTTCTCATGTACTGCTTTTTAAATTTCTGACAGAGAAGGATGTATATTATGTTTCTCTTTGCCATTTCTATAGTTGGTTACTATTGTTGACAAAGTAGGCAATTATTCCTTGTTGGTAATCTCTATTTTATTCCTTGATGTTTTTTGAATGCTTAATGGCGGATTACTGGCTTCAGTAGGCTGCCAATTAGATGTTAGATGGCTTCATAGTCCAGTCTACTTTCTTTAATCCTATTTTCAAGGGGAAGGAGTTTTGTTTAGCAGCCTAAGATGTTACATTTTTAATATTGATTTTGCATAACTTTCTTTGTGCCTGTTACTATTCTAGTGCTTTACATGTATTAGGTCATTTAATCCTCACAGTAACACAATGAGATATGTTCTATTATTAACATTCTATTTAAAATTTAAAGGAACTCAGAGGGGCTAAGAATCATGCCCAAGGTCATATAAGAAAAATTGACTCCTGAATCTAGTATGACTGGGCATTTGTAGGAGCAGATATAAGGAATGATTAGACTTAATCACTGACATAGTGACTTGAAACAGACGTATCTCTGGCCCAGGTCTTATAGTTTTATGTGTAGGTTCTCAGAGAACATGTAAATATTGATGGGATGATGGCATATTAAATAGTTTTGCCTATGGGTTGTATCTGAGGAGATATTAGAGGTCCTCACCTTTTGATTTACAAAAAGCACACTATAAAACTTAATTAATGGTTAAAGGAAGTGTTTGCAGTAAGAAGAGGACTTAGAACAGTGTTTTGCTCAAAAGCCAAGGATGGGCTGCACTGGCTAGCTGTATACTCTCACTGCTCCCTCTGGTGGTAGTTTTCCAAGCTTCTCTCAGCTGATGTCTTCTACCTAATGACTGTCTGGCTCAGTTCCTTGTACAATCCTGAACAATACTGCAAAAAACTTGTTGTGTATGTGATATGCCTTATTTACATGCCAACTGACCTCAGCTGCTCCTTCTCCACACCAAGTGTGCTCACTGAAGACCTCATGATTCCTGACTCGTTCCCTAGCTACCTCTTCAGGACTTGCATTCCCTAAATTCTACCTCACTTTGTGACCTTTACTGCCTCTCACCTTAGGGGCCAGCCCAGGTGTTATCCCTCTCCCCTTAGGAGCTAAAACATAGCACTCAACCCCTAGATATTTCAGAATAGGTGCTTCAAACTGCCTGCACCCATGATTCCAGGCGATGTGTTCTTTACTTTGGGTATCACCATTGTCTCAAGATTTCTGATGCTGTGCCCCATTCTGTAGACCTCACCTATCACCCTTTCCAAGATGGCAACTCCAGCTAAAATTAAACTAAAGGTTGAAAATTTATTGTACTAGCGAGCGCCCTCCTATTCCACAACCTCAGTTTATGGGTCGAGCCACATAGCTACATCATTTCCTTTGTCCCTAAACTTACCCTGTTCCATCCTTCCCTGCTTTCTCAGAGATCCTGGCATGTCTAGCGGCCAAGTTTCCTGAAATGGACATTGTCGGTTGAACTTAAACACTCACTTCTTTAGCACTGTGCTATAAACAACTTACCTAAAGGACAAGGATGCTCTCCTGCATCAACAAAAATCTCACCTATGAAACAAAAATAATTTATCTTCTAAAGCTCGACTGCCTAGTTTCCATTGTAAATGCAGAAAAGAATAGAGAAATAACCCAGCTTTCTCTGCTTCCTCTGACTTCCAGGGCCTCTTTGTTGCCTTCAAAAAGGCCAATTGGAAACAAAATGCTATTTTTTTTTCCAGGTAGGATATCATATTGTTGGCAAAGATAGGACATTTAGACAAAGAAATCAAAATGATCCACTGAAATGTGAAAAATTGAGTCAAACTGTTAATTTGGCATTACTGAGACTAGAATAAACTATATTAGCTTGAAGTATCAGGCTTTAGCATATATCAGGGGTTTGCATGTGTAGACTTGAGCAAAAAAAAAAAAAAATGCGTATGATCAGTTTTATGCCATAGCTGATCAGTGCAGAAGAAAACCCATCTTGGAAGAACTTTTAAAAACCATATGACATCAAATGACACGTTAAGAGAGGAGGCATCTGAGAAATGCAAAGGGAAGGGCTTACAGAAATGACTGACTCAGCCAGTTATAGATTAGCTACATCCTATAGGTCTCTGAATGGCCTTCTGGAAACTCTTGTCACACCTACAAGAGAAACAATCTGTAAATAGATAGGACTGGTGGTCCAGGAATTTCTTCGCCCTTGCAGCCCCCACACGAAATTCCCCCTCCCACCTATCCTGAGTCAGAAGGTGCACGTAAAACCTCAGACAAATCATGCGCCCCTTCATGGACACTGCAGAGGCATATAAGCTGTAAGAAATCTAACCAAGGAGAGCTTTGCTTTTGTGCTATTTAAAGCCTCATACTCTCCACCGGCAATAAATTATCCTTCCTCTAACAAAGTTATCTGAGCGTCCAATTGTTTCTGTAGGGTGTCACTTCCTGTGACACCTAAGTGGATTTTAAGGATTTGTGTTTCTCTTAGGAACTTAAAAGTATATAGCCATAAATTTATAGAGGTAAAAAGGACATTAGAGATTACCTGGATCAGTCTACTAAATTTAGAGATGACAGGACTGAAAGAACTAGAGAAGGCAAACTGCTTGCTGAAATTTACACAGCAAGTTAAATGAAGGCAGAGTGAAGATGGAACTCCAGGTAGTAATTATAATGTAGGGAGGAGGCAAAGGAAATAAAATGTTAAATCAAGCAATATTCACAGATTACAATATGCTAATCAACCCTGCAGTCAGACCACAAAGAAACCTACAGAACAAAGGAAGATTGCTGCTGGGATTGCTAACAATCCATTCCCCATACCCTGAAGGGAAAATAGGAAAAACAGTCTTTAAGTGGCCCCCTACACAAAATAAAATCATTCATTCTCAAAGATTTAAATTATACAGAACCTATGGATTAAAGGTTGGGAACTACCAGCAGGTTTTTCACACTACATATTCTTATATTTTCAGGCTACATATGCTTATCCTTTCTCACTGTATGTCTATATCAAAGGAAAATAGGTAAACAGAGTCTTTAAACTATAACTCAGAGGAACTAAGAATTATATATAAACTGAATTCCTTGGACACTCGGCATCCTCTCACTGTCTTTTTCTTGGTCCATCTCAGTATCTTTACTCTGTCTCTCTCACTGTCCTCATCTCTCTGTCCCTCTAAGTATCTCTTAAACTTTCTCACTTTTTTAGGCCATGCTTTGTATATGGAGTGTTACCTCTTCTCTAGTAAACTTTCTTTTTGACTCCTAACTTTGGCTGTTTGAATGCTTTCTTATACTCCTCCAAGAACCCTCTTCTCAGAGCAGGGCTTGGGTCTCCCCCAACTCAGGGTAATTTTCCCTGTCCTACATCGGTTAGAGTATTGGTACATACCCTCTCTCATTTAAAAATATAGATAAAATGCTGGCAAATTTTACACTGCTACCACAAATTAGGAAAGCAGTAGAGTGGTTGAAAGAGCAAAGCTTTGAAGTCAGGCAGGCATGAGTCAGAAGCTCTTCTGTACTGCTAAGTAGCTATGGGAACTTGGTTAAATTACTTAATCTCTCTGAGACTCAGTTTCTGCACTTGTGAAATCAGGATAAAAATACTTACCTTGAAAAATACTTCTGAGATAAATGTGATAATACATATAAAATGCCCAGTGTGGTGCATAGGCATTTACCACCAAATAATGGTTGCAGCTGTTGACATTATTATTTCTAAAGGAGTCCTCAGAATAGCAGGTTCCTCATACTAGAAACTTTTCCTATCATTAAATATTGGACTGGAGGTCAGAATCAAGCAAAAAATCTTTAATCCTCTATCGGTTGAGACTAGAACAGACAATAATAAAGCTGCTCTGTGATTGTATTGTGTTGCAGGGAAGAAATATAATTTGATTTACAAAGATTCAATTTAGAAAATTCTTCTGTAACTTACTTACATAAAGCAAGCACATCTACACAGCAGTAACAACACAAAGAAATATTTTTGTTTAAAAAGTGTCTTCTAGTAAAGTCTTACCTTCCAGCTGAGTAGAAAATTTCAGAATATTTCCTGAACAAAGGCAAGTAAGCATGAGGTGTGTAGTGTTAGACCATTAGGTAGTTCAGCTAGGAAAAAAGAAAAAGAAAAATAAAAAAAACTTTGTGCAGTGTTTGCAGAATTTTATTTTATTTTCGGATTTTTACTCTAACTCCTTCAGTTATCCACAGACTGACATCAGGGATACCCAGCTGGATTTTATCTCATCGTTTTCCATTAGCTTCCCCATCTTGCCACCAGCTTTTTTTTTTTTTTTGCCTTAGTGATCAATAGTGAGATCTTTTACTATGAAATTAACAAAACCCTGATCATTGCCATTCTTCTACTGGCTGTGGCTGGCTCAGCTCCAGGCCAAGGAGTCAGAGTTGTGGCTATTGATTTGATTACAGCTCCAAGAAGGAAAGGGGAGAGGAAAGCTTCTCTTATCGTTGTTAGGTTAAGTTGCCATAATTAATCTGGAGCCGGAGTATAAATTTGATTAAGTGATAGAGAAGGCAGAAATCGAGATATTTATGGGAAAAAAGTTCTGATTCATGTGTTGTTTCCAATGAATCCTAAGAGGTTCATTGAGGTTTGACTTATGAAGTATGCCATGATTATTTTTCTTTGGAATAAAAATAAATCTAGACATTTTTAATGTCCTCTTAAGACCACTAGTCTAGCCAGTAGAGAACATGAATAGAGATCCAATTGTTTGTTATTTTGAGCACTAGCATGCTAGAGGCAGAGGAGCTGTTTCCCCTTGAGCTATTCATGGTTCTACTGGGAGAGTTACTGGTAGATTAAGTCTGCTCTCCGTCCACCTCCAATAGACTACCCAAGAAGATGTAGCAAGAAAGGCATCTAAACAAAGGCAAATCCAGGGGGAAAAAAGAAAAAAAAATCATGTTTAAGTGACAGGGAAATTCAGGTGAGAGCAATCTCTAAAGTTTTCATCGAAGTGGTTTACTTATGGCCAGGTTTTCAGAGAAAAAAGAAAAACAAGTCCTATTATACCTCTGGGCCTTTAGTTCACCATCTGTACATGAGGTAGATAAATGATGCCAAGGTTTTGACTAGTTTTAACCTGATATGCATCTTATAGTAATGACCACCTTTTACTGAGTGATTCTTATGTGCTGGCAGTATGCTGAATGCTATATGTCTAATTTCATTTAATCTTTAAACAACTTAACAAAAGCTAATATTATTATTCCTGTTTTAAAAATGAGAAAATTGCAACCCAAAGAAGTAATTTACCTATTACATAGCTAGTATAGGGCAAAGTTGGGTTCGAACTTAGACCTCCTTCATTTAAAATCATACCTAGTTCCTGACCTCATAAAGTTCTCAATCTAGTGCATCTAACTGGCAAAACCATTAGATCCTCTCCTTATTTCTGGTTCTAGGGTCCTCACTGGATACCAAATTATACTGTGACAAACACGAACCATCCTGTATATTGTCCTCGTCTGGGTCCCTTACCTCCAAAGAAACTGACATACTCATTAAAAGCCATTACGTGAGATTCTGGGTGACTTGAAAAAAAAATTCTCAGCTCACAGAGAATAGAGTCCCATTAGAAAGGAACTAGGAGCATGGATCCTTCAGTTAGGAGATGAGGGGGTCAGGCTTGGGTGGGGATCTGTAGTGGAATGTCCTGAGCAGTTAGGACAATGGTCAAGTTTGAATACATTCGGAAGGTATATAAATCAGCTTATGACAAGAGCTACAATAAAAACCCACACTTCTCATTAGCATAACACATTCAAAGTACATGTCTTCATGTCACTCTTCAGTGCAGGACTTGCAAGAGAGCTGGGCTCCACTCAGTCATCAGGGTCTCATACTCTTTCCATCTAGGGTTACCCATAATAACCATTAGATAATTGTGTTTTTGTTTTCAGATCAAGGCCTGGAGAGGCATGTGCATTTGCAGGCTTCAGTGTTACCCAACTCCATCTGGCCTCAATATCTTCTGGCATTCTTTTGGTACCTAAAGGGAGGGGACAGAGAAAGTACATTTACTCTTAAGCTCTTTAGTGATCTAAATCACTGTGATCATTGATAAGAATTAGTTTCATGGTCACATGTAGATGCAAGGGACTTGAAAAGTATAGTCTAGTAGTATACTCAGGAAGAAGAAAGTAACATAGATTTTGGTCGGCACATACCAGAAACAGATGGTAGAGAGAAAGCAGAATGAAAAAAATTGACAAAGGGCTGCCCATGGTATCCATTACATAATTCCTTTTAGTTTTCAGATCAAGGTTTGGAAAGGTATATGTAATTGTGAAGATTCAGTGTTACCCAATTCCAGGCAACATCATTCACATTATAGTCTATATAAATAATGTCTTCTTGAGAGGAAACATGTGTCTTTGTCTTTAAAAATGATTTAGGGTTATACAGAATTCTTGTGAAATATAGATTCTCAAAGTACAACCTTTAAACTTCTTCAAAGATTAAAGCAAAAAGCAGAATATAAAGAAGCAGAGAGCACTAGTTCTACAGTGACAGGATTTTATTTAAGGCCAGTGAGACAGATGGTGGTGTGTTTTCTTAGAAGCAAACAAGGAAACAACAGATTTGCAAATTTTAACTGCCTTTATTCTTCTAATTCCCCACAGGAGCAACACAAGCCACTGTGAAGCATAATGCTTTCTGAAGGCAGCTGCCCCTTGAATGTTTTCCTTCCCACCTATTCAGAAGGAAGAGAGGCCTGCATCAATGTTAATGAAATAATTCCACCCCTAATATTATTGAAGCTCTGACCTTTACTCTGGCCTCAGAGCAACTGGAATCGATCATGTCTATAATAGAAGAGCATGAAAAAACAGGAAAATTTGTAAATGAGTTTGGTTTACTTGCTGGGGTGAGGAAAATGGTTTCTGGATCCTCACTCTGAAATGCAAAACTAGGCAAATTTAAACATATATACAAATTATATAAACACTTGTTCTCTTAGAATGGCTTTAATCCCATTGGAATATTTTAGTTAAATAAATATTTACTTTAGGACAACAAGAGAATACAGAAGCATAACTCACAAATAATTTTCTTTTTCTTCCTGATTGGCCTGTACTCTGGGGGATAATCTAAAGCCTGCCACATACTTAGCACAAGTGGTGTTTGTAAGTCTGTGTTTGTCCATTCGCTTGTCATGAAGTTAAGTCACCACAGTCTCACTTTGGCTCATGGTGATTGTAGATATCCAGTCATTGTCTTCATGGGATTTTTTTTAGTGAACATACTGGCTATAGTAGTGAGGAAAGCTGTTTTCTCAGATATTTAGGGTTAGAAATTCAATGATCAACTCATTCTCCCTCACCTTTTTTTCACCTTGCAGAACCTTTAGAGAATACAGCATACATTGAGACAGCTATTGGTAGGGGCAGGCAAAGCTCAGTGAGATGCTTTGCGGGTACTTGCGGAAGTACCTCAAAGATAGACTTACCATATCTTAACTCTGCCCAGGTATTATCATTTCATTTTTCATCATAACACCTTCCCAAATAGTCTTTCTGCTTTTAGTCTTTTCTTTTCAACCTCTTCTACATAATGATTCCAGATTACCTTATTTAAAACACAGTTCACTTTTGTAATCCCTTTGATCAAAATTCTTAAATAATCCAACTTATCCAAAATAATAAAGCACAATCATTTAGCCACACATTTAAGGCTCTCTGTGTTAAGGCCTCTAACTGCCTTTTCATTCTCACTTTTCTACCACTCCTACTAACAAATTAAAGAATTACCAAAATATGCCTGGAAATATCTTACCTACAGGCCTTTTCTCTTACTGCTTACTCTAGAGAACTCTTCTCTATTTCCCCATCCCTAATATTGCCTATGAAATTTGCTCGTCATTCAATTCTCAGCCTAAATTTTATCTGATCTTCCACAGCACGTGCCACATAGACTGACAGAGAGAAGTGCAAAGAACAATTGGTGACTTGAATTGATATAGCTCTCATTTTTCCCCTGTGATACAAACAGTGATAAATTGCTTCTTGTGGGTGCCAACCACATTTCTGACAGTGGTGTCAGAGGTGGAAGGTCAAGCTACTCTCTTCCTCTGTTGAAGACAATTTTCCTGGCTGAAAAAGCTAGGTTGTCAAATACTTAACCTCTTCCTATGAAGCCACCAGGCAACATTTATTATAAAGTTATTGTAAGAACGGCTTAGTGTATTGAGAAGGAAAGTTTGGTAAAAAATTGAATCAAAGTATATATCCATCACTGCTACTGTGAAAGGCCCATGACAGGCAGTAGGAACCTGAAGATAGAGCACATGAGGTTGTTGTGATATAAATTACTTTGTCACCTGCCAAGTTTCATTCTTTTCTGTCTTCAGGATCAAACATATACTCCATGCTTTCTATCTGTACAATATTTAAGATACAAGTTGTCCTGTTACTTATATCTAGTTGGGGAGACAGGATATGCACCTAAGACTATAGATACCGCCATATAAAGCATAAGAGTTTAGAACAAAAGACTCTGGAGCCAGGCTGGCTAGTTCTGAATCATGACTACACCTAACTGGCTGGGTAAGCCTGGAAAAGTTATTTTACTTTTCTGGGATCCATATTGCTTATATGTAAAAGGGATGATAATAGTAACTAACTGGAAAGGTTATTGTAGGATGAAGTGGGTTACTATATAGAGAGCAATTAGTAAGTGCTTAAAATGTTGGATATTATTATTACCTAAGAGCGCAATATATGATAATGTGGCTCAGTGTAATGAACAAAACTGGAAAGTCAGAAGACCTGGGCTCAAGTCTTGACTGACACTCACTCAACTTGGCCAACATATAAAACCGCTCTGAATCTTGATTTCCTAACTATGAAATGAAATGTAGAACTAAATAATATCTAAAATTCCTTCCAACTCTAATATATTAGTGTTTAATATTAAATATATGATTCTTCCTCAGTAGAAGATGGTTTATTAAAAAAGAAAAATAATAATTAAAAAAATGTAATTTACATCTGCCAAGAAAGATTTTTTTTTCTCCTTCTTTCACTGGCTTTGATAATCAGAAAAAATAAATAAAATAAACATGTAGTAGTTTGCTGTTGTGCTTCTTATCTTGATTTTCCATCTGTCTTCCTGTCACCATTTTACCAGTGTTCAAAAAAAATGAAAGCACTGAAAAATAAGGCCCCCTAAAGACCACTGATTGCAAAACAGCAGAGGTGATTGTCTAGTGCAGAGATTCAGCTCAGTACAGCTTTACTTGGAGATAATTTCATGTAACTAAAAATGTAGTCTATCCAAAGAGATAGCTTTTTTTTCTTTGTGGAGATAAAGCTTTTATTAATTAACTCGTTAACTGATATGAAGTTTTAAAATAATTTTCTTTTTGAGACTTGTGAGACAAGATTGTAGTGAGCTTAAATGTAGTTACCATTTACCAAAATTTAATAACATCCTGTTATTATTCCTAATGAGAGACACATGCACATCTCAGTTATAGCCAGGTTCTATTTTCAATTTATTGAATACTTCGAAAACTCTCTCCTCCCACCATATCCATTCCCTCACAGAAAAATAAGGTCAAAAGTGGTGTACATTTTCCTAGTGTTTACTACTCCTTGGCTTTTTAAACTAAACTGATCTATTTGTGAATCAACTCTTAAGGGCTCTCAAAGGCTAACTGACAGTCATTAGAGCTTGGCATAGGTCCAGCTTCCCTGTGCACATTGGCAGGAGTAGTCAGAGTGACAAGACTTGAAGATAAGAAAGTGACATTTGATTAAGAACATATTTTACCTTAAAGTTAACATGATTAGTATTATGTTTTTTATAGGTTAAAAAATGGTCAGATATTTCAGTTTAATATGGGTAACCTAGTAACAGTTGGGCCTGAACTCAGATGCACATCATTAGATATATTCATCTATGATATTGGTCACTAGTTTTGGCACCAAGACAGATACTTAAAGACAAGGTTTACTGAAATATTTTTCTACTGTTTGTGTGTAAGATGTTATCCATTAATGTAAACTGCCTCCCTTTCACCATTTTCTTTCTTAAATTTTTTTTCCTCTCACATTACTTTTTGTCTACCTCCTTTTCCTCTATTGTGTCACTTTCGTTTTTGTACTCTTGATGCCATATTTGCTTTCTCTAGGTAAATAGTTAAGAGTGGAGATATTAATTCTGCTTTCATCACTCATTTTCTTTTTTATCGGCTTTATTGAAATATAATAGACAATTCGTTCTGCATATTTACATTTACAATTCAATGAGATTTTTTTCAATTATAATTAACATAAAATATTAGTTTCAGTTATACAGCATAGTAATTAGAGATCTATATAACTCACGAAATGATCACCCCACTAAATCTAGTAATCTTCTTCCCCCTTACATATTTATTATGACATTGTTAACTATTTTCCTTATGCTACACTTTATATCTCCATGTCTATTTCATATCTAACCATTTGTACTTAATCTTTTTGCCTTTTTTCACTGTTCCTCCAAACCTAGTAGCTCTCAAAATATTCTCTGTATCTGAGTTTGTTTCCATGTTTATTGTTATTGTTGTTTATTTTGTTCTTTGGGTTCTACATGTACATGAAATGAGGTGATATTTGTCTTTATCTGACCCATTTCATTAGCACAATACCCTCTAGGTCTATCAAGGTAATATAGACCTTGTCCATTCCCTTCCTTTTAGTCTGAGTGTGTCTTTTAATCTGAAGTGTGTATCTTGTAGGCAGCATATGTAAGGTCTTGTTTTCTTATCCATTCAACCACTCTATCTTTTGATTGGAACACTTAATTCTTTTCCATTTGAGATACTTATTAATAGGAATGCAGTTATTACCATTCTTTATTCCTGTTTTGGATACATGTTTTTTTTTTCCTTATTAAAGAAGTCCCTCCAACATTTCCTGTAATACTAGCTTGGTGATGCTAAATTCCTTTAATTAATTTTGTCTGGGAAGCTCTTTATCTGTCCATCAATTCTAAATGATAGCTTTGTGGATAAAGTATTCTTGGTTGTAGATCCCGAGTTTTCATCATATCGAATATTTTGTGCCAAATCTTTCTGGCCTGCATAGTTTCTTTTGAGAAATCAGCTGCCAGCCTTATGGGTGCTCTCCTGTAGGTAGCTATCTGCTTTTCTCTTGCTGCTTTTAATATTCTTTCTTTGTATTTAACTTTTGGCATTTTTAATTATGATGTGTGTTGGTGTGGGCCTCTTTGGCTTCCTCTTTTTTGAGACTCTCTGAGGTTCCTGGGAGGTTATGTCTATTTCTTTTACCAGGTGAGGGAAGTTTTTTATAATTATTTCTTTTAATAGCTCTTCAATTTCTTGTTCTCTTTCAGGAACCCCTATGATATAAATAGTTTTACATTTAATTGTGTCCCATAGACTCCTTAAATTATTATCATAGTCTTGGCTTTTTTTTTCTTTTTTGCTGTTCTGATTGGGTGTCCTTGGCTTCCCCATTCTCTATATTGGTGGTTTAATCCTCTTCTTTATCCATTCTTTTGATTCCCTTTAATATATTCTTTATCTCAGATAATTTGTTCTCCATTTCTGACTGGTTCTCTTATAATTTCCATTTCCATTTTTATGTCTCTCATCTCTTTGTTAAATGCACATCATTGGAACTTTTCATCTATAATATTAGTCACTAGCCTTCACTGAGTTCATCTACACTTTCCCTAAGTTCATTGAGCATCATTATAACCAGTGTTTTGAACTCTGCATCTGTTAAATTGCTTGACTCCATTATTCTGAATCTGTTCTGTCCTCTCATATTGTTTCTGCTTCTTTGTCTTCCCATTTTGGCTGTCATTCTGTGTCTGTTTCTATGTAATAAGCAAACCTCCTAAGTCTCCCGGTCTTATTAGCATGGCTTTATGTAGTAGGCATCCAACTGAACAGTACTAAGAGGGGTGCAGTTGCAGGCTAAGTTTAGTCCCACCCTGTACCCCTCCAGGGCCACTTGTTAAGATCCACAGATGGTGTACTTATAGTTGCCTCAAGAGACCATGCCAGAAACCACAATCAGCTGCCACTAGTGTGAGTCTTGGAGTTGGCTCAGCATGGAACACCAGATGTTGCTTGGGTAGGACCGTGATTTCAAGGAGGTGGAGTTTCAGGGAATCTTCTGGGTGGGGTGACCTCTGTTATCCAATTTGATGATGTCTCATTTATGGCAGCCTTGAGTCTGCACACTGGGAGTGCGAAGGGTTTAATAAAGGTACAATGGATACTGCCATCACTTCTGCCTGGGAGAAAGCCTTGCCCCGACCCTCACTTCAATGACTCAATGTTCTCCTGTAAGTTCCTGATGCCTTCCAAGCAGCTGACCCAGCATTTGTGCTCAGAGAGCAAATCTGTCACTGCAAACGTCTGCTCCAAACATAGCACCTTTAAGAGGCTTCTGCAGCTGCTGGCTTCCACTGCCATAGTGTCTGGCCCACACAGCTGCTTGGGGCCAGGCAACTTTGCCTCTCCTATCTTCTCCCATTGCAGGGTGATTTCTTATTTCTCTCCCTAGTTGTAGTGCTTCTGCTGTTCGTTCCATGTTTCTGTCACAACTTTGATTTGGTCTCAAGAAAGATGAACAGAGCCTCTATCATCTACGCCATTTTTCCCTGGACATCATCACTCACTTGTATGACAGTGAGCAAGACAATGTATCTCTTTCTGCTATAGATTATGCATCTGTACACTTGGATAATTATACTTTATTGTTGAAGAGATTAAATGAGATAATATGCATAAAACATTCAGTTCTGTGACTAGTACATACTAAACACTTAATTTTAACTCAGTTTTATTATTATTATTTCCTTCTTTTTTCATGTTTCATTTCTCCCTCACATTGCTTTATTATTTTTCTTTCTCTTTTTCTCATCAGTATTGAACTCCATTCTTCAGCATTGCTAGTTTGTTTCAACCATTGGAAAGCTCCATGCAGGTACTTGATAACTTGGATTCTGTGGTACATTCTTTAATCTTTTTCCTCTTGCATTTCTTCTAAAATGCAAATATGACCATGTAATTCTCTGTATTAAACCTGCTTATAGTAAGTAATTCTAAATGTTCATTATGAATGAGGGTACAAGGCCATCCACAATATGGTTCCTATCACCATCAAATGTTATCCCTGTCAGTAAAATTATCTGTAAAAATAAATCACATAAATGTATTTGCTCCACCAAAACACCAAACTTTTTTGAGTTTTTTTTAACTATGTTGCATTCTCTTTGATTCTTCTACCTAGTAAACACTTGTGCAGTTCTCAAGGTCCAAATACAAATCCTTCAACTCTTTTATCCTATTTTGATTCTTCTTTCCTTTTTGCTCCCACTGAATTATTTGTAAATTACAGTTACAGTGACTATCGCCCTCTTAATATGGATCATCCCAAATAAACTGTGAACACATAGGAACAAAGCTCTGTTTTGCTCTTCTTTATTGTTTCTGATTCCTATAAATGAGCTTGTCACTCCACAAATAAACACTCTATTTCTAAAAATAGTCTTTCACCAGTCCAGATAAGATTTATGTTTAGAGTTTCTGTCCACATAGCTTATATGATTTATGTGAATTTTCTTGTCTTTCTCCAATTGTACACAGCTCCAGAAAAAAAGTTGCTTAATGGCTCTTACTGAATATCTTTGAAATAGGGAAGTAACTCTAATATTTACATAACTATATGGTGTGAAGACCAGGGGATAGACAAGGATGATCTTTCAAATCCCCTTTTTGCCTTAGGGTTCTATTTCAACAGGCCATAGAATTAGTATATCTTGGTAAGTGCTTGAAATTTTTAACCAATTATTCCTTTGATTACCTTTCTATCTGAAGTTTTTTTATAATAGGATAATAATTAAAAATCTTCTGTTTCAGCCAAAATAAGGAGATAAAGAATCGTGTCCCAAATAAAAGGACAAAACAAAGCTCCAGAAAAAGAACTAAATAAAATGGAGACAAGCAATCTACCAGATGCAAAGTTCAAAACACTGGTTATAAGAATGTTCAGTGAGCTCAGTGAGAACTTCAACAAAGAGATAAGAAACATTAAAATGAAGAGAGAGAAAATATTAAAAAGCATCAGTCAGAAATGAAGACTATAATAACTAAAAAAAAAAAAAAAAAACAAATACCTTAGAAGGAACCAAAAGTAGATTAGACAAAGCAGAGGACTGAATCAGTGATTGGAAGATAAAGTAGCAAAAAATACCCAACGAGAACAGCAAAAAGAAAAAAAAATCCAAAAAAATGAGGATAGTGTAAGGGGTATCTGGGACAACATCGAGCATAACAATATTCACATCATAAGGGTACCAGAAAGAGAAGAGAGAAAGTGAAAAATCGAAAATCTATTTCAAGAAATAATGACTGGATACATCTTTAACTTGGCAAAGAAAATAGACATACAAGTTCAGGAAGTGCAGAGAGTCTCAAACAACATAAATACACAGAAGCCCACACCAAGACATATCATAATTAAAATGCCAAAGCTTAAAGACAAAGAGAGAATCTTAAAAGAAACAAGAGAAAAGCAATTAGTTTCCTATGAGAGAGGTCCCATAAGATTGTCGGCTGATTTCTCAACAAAACTTTGCAGGTCAGAAGATACTCAAAGTGATGAAAAGCCAAGACCTACAGCCAAAATTACTCTATCCAGAAAAGTTATCATTTAGAATCAAAGGACAGATAAAGAGCTTCCCAGATAAGAAAAAGCTAAAGGAGTTCATCACCACCAAGCCAGTATTACAAGAAATGTTAAAGGAATTTCTAGAAGAAGAAGAAGAAGAAGAAGAAGAAGAAGAAGAAGAAGAAGACGACGACGAAGACGAAGAAAGAGGAGGAGGAGGAGGAGGAGGAGGAGAACAAGAATGATGGAGAAGGGGAAGAAGAGGAGGAAAACAAGAATGAGGGGGAGGGGGAGGAAGAAGAGGAGAACGAGAATGAGGGGGAGGGAGAGGAGTGGGGGGAAGAGGAGGAAGAGGAGGAGGAAGAGAAGGAGGAGGAGGAAGAGTAGGAGGACGAGGAGATCATCAAATATAGAAATAAAAAATAGCAAAACTACATATCTCTCAACAACTACTTTAAATATAAATAGATTAAATGCTCCAATCAAAAGACATAGGGTAGCTGAATGGATAGGAAAATAAGACCTATGCATGCACTGCCTATAAGAGATGTACTTCAGATCAAAAAACACACACAAACTGAAAGTAAAGGGATGGAAAAACATAATTTATGCAAAGGAAAATGAGAAAAATATCTGGAGTAGCATTACTTATATCAGATAAAATAGTCTTTAAAACAAAGGGTATAATAAAAGACAAAGAAAAACCCAGCAATTTCACTTCTGAGTATTTATCAAGAAAAACAAAAACAAAAACAAAAACACTTCTTTGAAAAGACATATATATCCATATGTTCACTGCAGCAATATTTAAAAATAGCCAAAATATGGAAACAACTCCTGTGTCCATCTATACATGAATGGATAATGAAGATGTGGTACATATAACAATGAAATATTATTCAGAAGGAAATCTTGCCATCTGCAACAACATATATGGACCTAGAAGATATTACATTAAATGAAATAAGTCAGACAGAGAAAGACAAATACCATAAGATTCTATTTATATGTGAAATCTAAAAAAATAAAAAAATTAAAGTCAACAAATAAAACAGAAACAAACTCATAGATACAGAGAAAAAATTTATGATTGCCAGATGAGAGAGCAGTGTGGTAATGAGCGAAAAAGAGGAAGTGATTAAGAATCACAAATTAGGATTGCGAGACACATGACAGAGTGAGAGATGTCTTCATATCTCTCCTCTTGAAACAACAATAAGCTGAACATCTAAAATTCAACAAAAAACACCCAAACTCCACACTAGCATGTTTGAGCATGGGATCTGCGCATAAGAGCTACCACAGGTCAGAACCCCGGGAGTTGGGTGATAGACTGAGAGAAACAAAGAGGCAGGCTCTCGCATCCAGAGAGCCCTGTAGAGGGAGGGGGAGGGATGAAAGTGCTGCGGATTCCCTGAACAGTCCTGCCTGACAGAGCTATGAGCTCCACATGGCACATAGCAGTGCCCAGGGTTCAGGGCAGAAAGCATAGAAGTGGGGATGGTAGAGATGCAGGGACGGCATAGAAATAACAGATGATTATTACCAGCCATGACTGCAAAACAGAATGGCTGAGTGGCAGCCAGCCCTCATCTCCCAACCCAGAGGGCGCATCCCACCATATTCTCTGAGACCGAACATTGCGGAGCCCAAGGGAATCTGGACAAACGCTACTGAAACTGTTGATAACACTGACAGGTACTAAGACTAGCAAGCATGATTCAATATCTATTAGAAAAAAAAAAGGTATTATTAAGACTTTATATAAAGCAGGGATTCAAGAGGCTTAGACGCCACCTACTGGAAACCAAAAGAGAAATGCCTTCTTTGCAACAGGCTAAAGAGAGACCTTTATATAATAAATCTTCTTTCTGGAAAAAAAAAAAAAAAGCAAAATACACTTCCATTAGTGCCCAGGTAGATAAATAGTCCATTAAACACCATGAACAACCAAGGTGGCAAGGCATCTCAGAAAGAAAGAGAAAAATCTCGAAAAAATAAGGTTAAAGACATAGAAATATATGACTTAAATGACAGAGAATTCAGGATGATACTTCTGAAAAAACTCAATGAAATCCAAAATGATTCACATCAACAATTTCAGAAATTGTAAAAACAACTAGATGAACTGAATGAGTTTGTTAGCAAGGAGATTGAAACCCAAGAAAAGAACCAAATAGAACTTCTGGAGATTAAGAATACACTGCGCGAGATGAAAAATGAAATAGCAAGCTTGGGAAATAAAGTCGACCAAGTGGAGGAAAGGATCAGTGACTTCGAAGACAGAAATCTAGAAATAAATCAGAAGAAAGAAGAGAGAAACAGAAGAATGAAAAATAATGAAAGAGAAATACAAGAATTAGCTGATGCTATCAGGAGAGGAAAAAAGAATAATGGATATTCTCGAAGGGGAAGAAAAAGAGTAGGGATTAGAAAGCATTTTCAGAGAAAGAGTTGATGAGAATTTCCCAAATCTAAAGAATAAGCTGGAGCTTGGAATTCAAGAATACCCAGTTATCTCAACCCAAAAGGGCCTTCTCCAAGACACATTGTATTAAAATTATCAAAAATCAATGACGAAGAAAAAATTCTCAGGACAGCCATGAAAAAGAAGACGGTAACCTATAAAGGAAAACCCATTAGATTATCATCGAACTTCTCACCACAAACCTTACAAACCAGAAAGGAGTGGAATCAAATATTCAAACTATTAAATGAAAGGAACTACCAGCCAAGAATAATTTATCCAGCAAAGCTCTCCTTTCGATATTAAAGCGAAATAAAGACCTTTCCAGGCTGTGGGCGCCAGGCCTCGTTGGTCCAAGTTTGGCTGTGATCCAGGCCCACAGCTAGAAATAGGGCCCCAGATTTAGCATTAGTGTAGTTGGGCGCCTGAGCCTAAAATATGTAAACATAATTCAGCTTATTATATTACACATGTGTATCTGAAGTCCATTATTGTACTCTGCTCTGTGTGGAGCCATGCAGTCCCATGGAGAGCAGAAGGGAAGCACAGAAAGAGGAGCAGAAAAAGTGAGTGCAATATAACGTGCCCCGCACAAAAGACTGCACTTCCCACAATAGAACTGAACTTCCAGAAACAGATGTGTGCTCCGTAAAAGTTGGTGCCTGCCGTTTCATTCTAAGGTTGGCCTTTAGTGCATTCTTCCAACTGGGTGTCTTGCCATCCAAACTTTCCTCCTTGATCAGCTTACTGCTGACACTTGCCGTAGCCAGCACGATCAACTCGGCCCTGACAAATGGTGCCATCTGTGGGATGAGGTGTGTATGACCCCCAGCACTCCAACCAGTTCCTAGGTAGAGGAGACCCAGGTGGACGAAATGTGGCCCCCCGCCTCACATGGTATCCCATAACCAGATATCTTGCTACATGGATGCTCGCAAGGATTGGGGATGGAGTGAAGCCATGTCTGGAAAGCCCTGGAGATACTGGAGCCTAAAATTCTGACCACTTATCAGGAGGCAGCAGGTCGGGTGGCCAGAATGTTCCTGGCACTGCTGCGGGAGGCCAGCATGGAGGTTCAGGATCAGGATCAGTGAGTGCGTCGGCTACAATTCCAGGAAGAAGCACAGGAAAAAGGCTGGTGGCAGCGGAACATAGGCTACAAGACCATGATGAGTCACTGCCATCGTACCTGTCTGGAGCACAAATATAAGCAGAGGAGTGCAACCTTTACTAAGACCAAGGCATTATAAGCTTAAACAATGAGAAGAGATTTGCTATAGCAGTATAGTAATGAACATTCGGCATACGTAGGGATAAATTGAGATAACAGTGATTGAAAAGGGGAAGATTCAAAGATTCAAATTCTCAAAGGGGAATAGAGATAAGGCACATGCAGAAAAAAATGGACAACTGTATCTATATAACTATCCCTTTCAGATTTGTACTGGTGACCACTTGCCAAAGACTCAGAACTGAAGTATATAATATAAAAAAGAAGGACCAGAGGGAAAAAAACACAAAAGCCAACTAAAATAAAGAAAACAGAAACACAAGGACAAGGAACCAATGGAAACACCGAGCTAACAGAAAGCAAAAGATAAAATGGCTATAAGAAGACCTCATATTTCAATAAGCGCCTTACATGTAAATGGACAGAACTCACCAATAAAAAGGCACAGAGTTGCAGATTGGATCAAAACACAAAAACCACCATATGCTGCCTCCAAAAGACACAACTCAATTCCAAAGACAAATATAAACTCAAAGTAAAAGGGTGGAAAATGGTATTTCAAACAGATGGCATTCAGAGAAAAGTGGGAGTACCGGGACTAATAACAGACGAAATAGACTTCAAAATAAAAAAGGTAAAGAAAGATATTGAAGGACACTTCATAATGATAAAGGGAATCATGTACCAAGAAGACATAGTACTTCTTAATATCTATGCTCCAAATCAGGGACCCTCGAAATATATGAAGCAATTACTAACAAAACTAAAGGGAGAAACAAACCAAAACGCTATCATAATAGGGGATCAAATTAATACATTGCCAGATATGGACAGTTCATCCAAACAGAAAATCAATAAGGAAATGACATCCTTAAATGACACATTAGACCAACTGGAAATAATTGACATTTACAGAACCTCTCAACCCCAAATGTATAGCTGCTTATACATTTTTCTCTAGTGCTCATAGACCATTCTCAAGGATTGACTACATACTGGGACATGGAGATAGCCTCAATAAATATAAGAGGGTTGAAATCACACCAGAAATTCTCTGATCATAATGCTTTGAAACTAAAGATCAGCTGTAAAAAGTAATGAGAAAGAAACACAAATACATGGAGATTAAACAGCATGCTACTCAAGAATAAATGTGTCAGAGAAGAAATAAAAAGAGAGAACAAGAGATACATAGAAAGAAATGATAATTATAGTATCACATATCAAAACTTTTGTGTCACGGCAAAAACAGTCATAAGAGGAAAGTTCACATCATTACAGGTCTGTCTCCAAAAAAAGAACGAGCCCAAATAAACAACCTAACATCTCATCTTAAAAAACTAGAAAAGGAAAAACTAGTGAATCCTAAAGTCGGCAGAAGTAATGTAATAATCAAAATTATAGCAGAAATAAATGAAATTGAAAACAAACAAACAAACAAACAAACAAAAAACGATAGAAAAATAAATACAAAAAAGAGCCGGTTCTTTGAAAAAGTTAATAAAATTGACATACATCTGGCTAGACTCGCTAAAGAAAAAAGAGAAAGGATACAAATAAAAAAAAAATCAGTGTTGAAAGAGGAGAAATGATGACAGACACTGCAGAAATACAAAGGCTCATACAAGAATACTATGAAAAAGTATATAACACCAAATTGAATAACCTAGAAGAAATGGACCAGTACTTCAAAGATAGAACCTCCTGAGACTGAGTCAAGAAAAACTGGAATATTTAAATAGACTAATCAGCAGTATGGAAATTAAAACATTCATCAGAAAACAACCAAAAAATAAAAGTCTTGGAACAGATGGTTTCACCAGTGAATTCTACCAAACATTCAAAGAAGATTTAATACCTATTCTCCTCAAACTCTTCTAAAAAATTGAAGAGGAGACAATACTTCCTAACTCATTTTATGAGGCCAATATAACCCTGATACCAAAATCTGGTAAAGATGTTACAGAAAAAAAAAAAAAAAACTACAGACCAATATGTCTCATGAAAATAGAGGCAAAAATCCTAAATAAGATACTAGCAACTCGAATACATTAATATATTATAAAGATTATACAACATGATCAAGTGTGATTCAGGGTCTTTTGTATGTTCAAAAATCCATGGCATTCCTATACTCAAATAATAAAGTGTCAGAAAAAGAAGTGGAAAAAGTAATTCCTTTTGCAATTGCAAGAAAAAGAATACAATACCTAGGAATAAATCTAATGAAACGTGAAAAACCTGTATAATGAAAACTATAAGACCCTATTAAAAGAAATTGAAGATCAAGTGCTTTCTCCCAGGAGCACAGGGTTGGTTCGACATATGCAAATCGATTAATGTGATAAATCACATAAACAAATTAAAAACTAAGAATCATATGATCATATCAATAGATGCAGAAAAAGCCTTCGAGAAGATACAGCATCCACTTATGATCAAAACACTTAACAAAATTGTTATAGAAGGAAAGTATCTTAACATAATAAAGGTCACATATGACAAACACTCAGCCAACATTATACTTAATAGTGAAAAAATAAAAATCTTCCTTCGAAGATGAGGAAGGCAAGGCTGTCCACTATTGCCTCTATTATTCAATATAATATTGGAGGTCCTAGCAAGTGTAATCCGGCAGGAGAAAGATATAAAAGGCATCCAAATAAGAAACGAAGAAGTCAAACTGTCACTATTTGCAGATGACATGATTCTCTACATAGAAAACCCTAAAGACTCCACAAGAACACTACTAGAAACAATAAGCAAATACAATAAGTCTCTGGTTACAAAATCAATGTTCAAAAATCCATAGCATTCCTATACTCAAATAATAAAGTGTCAGAAAAAGAAGTGGAAAAAGTAATTCTTTTTGCAATTGCAAGAAAAAGAATACAATACCTAGGAATAAATCTAATGAAACATGTGAAAAACCTGTATAATGAAAACTATAAGACCCTATTAAAAGAAATTGAAGAAGATATAAAGAAATGGAAAGATATTCCATGTTCTTGGATTAGAAGAATCAATATACTTAAAATGACCATATTACGTAAAGCATTACACAGAATTAATGCAATCCCCATAAAATTCCATCGGCATTTTTTAAAGAAATAGAACAAAAAAATCATCAGATTTGTATGGAAATACAAAAGACCCTGAATCACCAAAGCCATCCTGAGAAAAAAAGAGTGAGGCTGGAGGCATCACCCTGTCTAACTTCAAATTATACTACAAGGTGACAGTAATCAAAAGGGCATGGTATTGGCAAATAAACAGACACATGAACCAGTGGAACAGAATCGAGAGACCAGAAGTAAACCGATATTTATATGGGCAAATAATTTTTGAGAAAAAAGTCAAAAATATGCAATAGAGAATGGAAAGACTCTTCAATAAATGGTGCTGGGAAAACTGGAAAGCCACCTGCAAAAGAATGAAACTAAACTGTTGTCTATCACCACACACCAAAATTAATTCAAAATGGATTAAAGACCTGAATATAAGACCTGAAACAAAAAAAAAATTCGTAGAAGAAAATATAGAGACTAAACTCAAGTACTTTGGTTTTTAAGGGGATTTTACAAATTTAGCATCAAAGGCATGGGAAGGAAAAACAAAAATAAATGAATGGAACTACATCAAACTAAAAAGCTTCTACACAGCAAAAGAAACCATCAACAAGGTAAAGAGACAATCATCTGAATGGGAAAATATAATTGCAAGCAATGCCTCCAATAAGGGTCTAATATTCAAATATACAACGAATTCATACAACTCAATAACAACAAGAAAACAAATGATCCAATCAAAACATGGGCAGAAGACCTGAACAAACACTTCTCTGAAGAAGACATACAAAATGTCAACAATTATATGAAAAGATGCTCAACATTGTTAGCTATTAGGGAAATGCAAATAAAAAC
>NW_011889491.1:375129-378815 GCF_000151845.1 Pteropus vampyrus | reverse complement strand
TGCCATATATATATGCCTTACTGTTAAAATGTTCAGGTGAAACTTACCAGATTTTGTTAACCAATGTCACCTAAAAAAATAATAATAATTGATTAATTTTTAAAAAATTGAAGAATATTTGGAAAAAATTTAGACTGCTTTGATGAGTAATTAAAAAGCTAGAATGGATGAATTTTTGGCAGGATACATAGTCATGGGGATGTAGATAAAATACAATCGTTTTGTGTTTTTTCTTCGTGAATGTAATGTGGATATTTGTTTTGTTCTCTGTAGTTCTGAATCCCCAAAGCGGTCATGGGTCTGTCCCTGAAATAGAATGTTACATGAAAGATTGTGACCTCTTCTAGTGCCCTTTCTGTATTTATAAGTTCTCTTAAATATCCAGATAAGTTATTATTTTTTTTTTAGAGTAATCTCTTGATTCAGTTTTCCTAACTATGTAGTTAGTGGTGAAAGGTTAAGGTTAAGTTGTTTTTCTTTCTTGTGATCAACTTTTAAACTACTCTGATAATTTCAAATATTTGCTTTACCTCTTCTTTGATCCTTTCAAAATTAATTCTTCATCAGTATCATAGGTAACTTTTGGGATGGATGAAATAACCTGTCATTTATCAGTACGACGTAAGGGCATATGCTGCAATCCTTTAAACTTTATTCCCAACTTAGAATCTTCATAATGTCTGAATTTTTAGTAATTGAGATGAGTATGATAGAAAAAATACAAAATAGATATTGTTTTATTTTAAAAATTACTTAACTCCCAAACAAAATTTCAGCGCACATTGCTGCATTTCATTTCCATTCAGCCCTATCTTTTCAAAACAAACAAACAAAACAACAACAACAAAAAACACTTTTTTTACTAAAATAACTTTGTGATGTTATTCTGAAGAAAATATACACAATGCCATTTCTAAAGATTTTTTTTCTAGGTATGGTACTTTTCTATACAGATTTTTGTCATTTTTAGTTGATGTAATTATTTATTTTTTTCTAAGAGAAAATTATTTGAAAATACTACTTTCTATTTTTGCGAATTGTTCTATGTATATTTTTATGTTTTGATTGATAGTAATAAAAATACAGCATAAAAATTACAAATTGGTAGTTACAAAATAGTCATGGGGATGTAAATTATAACAGTAGGAACATAGTTAATAATATAATAATTATGTATGGTGTCAGATGGGTACTAGACTAATTGGGGTGATCACTTCATAAGTTGTATAAATGTCTATTGTTGTGTTGTACATCTGAAACATGTAATATTGTATGTCAACTATAATTGAAAAACATTCTTTTTTTTTTTTTTTTTAAAGAACCTTTTGTGTTTCTGATTGGGAGTAGGTCACGGTTAATGGAAAGTATTTTGTGTCCAGTTTGTCTCACATATTGGCCTCCTTTCCAGATTTAAAAGGCTACACTTTTTGCTTTTACATCTGGAGCATTACCTGACTGGCTTTCAAGCTATTTTCCAGTGGGAATTAAATAGATTATCCACTCAATCAGGACTTAAGGAAACAATCCTAAGAAAAAGAGAGCTGCAAACTTTTGGATAAACAAATTGTAAAACTAATATATACAGAGATCCCTGTATTCTAAAGAAAAAGTAGAATATAGATGTGGATTCATGGCTGTCACTGACGTCAGTAGAAAGTGGTAAACTGAATTAATTCTGCAGGAAATAATAAAGAAACGAGCTGGAAACTGAAGGAGGACTTAGCCATGGATCCAGAAGAGATTACACAATGACTCTGGAAGCCTGAGCTCTGAGGCAAACAGCTAAAGGCAGTAGGAGACAAAATGAGAGAAAAGGAAATAAGCATGTTTATTTTCTAGTCAAGGAACAATGAAAGGGGAAAAATAAGAAATAAAGTAATGGAAATGTAGGTGTGGAAAAGTCCCATCAAGCCTCTTGATTTCAAAGCTCGCATCAAGGTAAATTTTCTTAATTTAGTTAAACTGTCTTCAAGCATCTTGCCATATACAGAAACCTAGACATATTTAAAAATGCATTTGTCCCAAGAGAAAAGAAAGTATAGCTGACTCATGGAGAAGTAACTAATTTTGAATGAGAGTCCATCTCATCTGAGTGACTTCTCCAAACAGGCCAGACAAATGTTTGCTAAAATGAGCAACATTTCTTTCTTTTCTTTCTTTCTTTTTTTTTTAAATAATAGCCATCCTGACAGGTATCAGTTAATATCTCATTGTGGTTTTGATATCTATTTCCCTGATGATTAGTGACATTGAACATTTTTTCATAAATCTGGTGTCCATTCATGTCTTATTTGCAGAAATATCTATTCAAGTCCTTTGTCCACTTTTAAATTATATTATTCCTTTTGCTACGAAGTTATAGAAGTTTCTTTTATATTTAGGAGATTAACCCCTTATCTGTTCTCTGATTTGCAAATATTTTCTCCCTTCCATAGATTGCCTTTTTACTCTGTTGATTGTTTCCTTTGCTGTGTAAAAGCTTTTTTTTTTATTTAATGTAATCTCACTCATTTATTTTGATGTTGTTGCCTGTGTTTTTTATATCTGACCTATGCAATTATTGCCAACTCCAATGTCATGGAGATTTTCCCTATGTTTTCTTCTAGGAAACACTTTTTTTTCTTTCTTTTTAGGTCTTGTATTTAAGTCTTTAATCTATTTTGAGTTGATTTTTGTGTATGGTATAAGGTAAGGATTCAATTTTATTCTTTTGCATGTGGATATCCAGTTTTCACAACACTGTTTGTTGAAAATATTATCCATTCCCCATTGTGTATTCTTAGCACTTTTCTTGATGATCAGTTTACTGTATATGTGTAGACTAATTTCTGGGCTCTCAATTCTGTTCCTTTGACATGTCTATTTTTATGCCAGTTCAATACTGTTTTGATTACTATAGCTTTGTAATATGTTTTGAAATCAAGAGTGCTATGCCCCCAGCTTTGTTCTTCTTTCTCAAGATTGACTTAGCTGTTCGTGGTCTTTGATAATTTTATATAAATTTCAGAATTTTTTTTTCTATTTCTGTAAAAACTACCATTGGTATTTCGATAGTGATTGCATTGGATTTGTAGATTACTTTAGATAGTATGAATATTTTTGACAATTTTAAGTTTTCCAATCCATGAACACAGTATGTATTTCCAATCTGTCCAGGTCTATAACTAGAATGGAGATTGAATTTGTAATCAAAAACTCCGCAACAAAGAAAAGCCCAGGGCCAGATGGCTTTATATTTGAATTATACCAACATTTAAAGAATTAATGCCAATCCTTCTCCAAAACTTCCAAATATTGAAGAGGAGGGAATCTTCCCAAACTCATTTTATAAGACCAGCATTACCCTGTTGCCAAAGACCACAAAAAAAGAAAACTACAGGATAATATATCTAATGAATATTGATGCAGAAATTTTCAACAAAATCCTAGCAAACCAAATTTAAAAGGATCATGCTCTATGACCAATCTGAATGTATCCCTGGAATTCAAGGATGTTTCAATATATGAAAATCAATGTGATAAAGAATAAAAATCACAAAATTGGCTTTAGCGATGCAAGAAAAGCATTTGACAAAATTCTTCACCTGTTTGTAATAAAAAAAAACTCTCAACAAACTAGGAATTGTATGCATCTCAACATAATAAAGATCATATATAACTCCAAAGCCTATATCTATCTATCTATC
>NW_011889491.1:337766-374994 GCF_000151845.1 Pteropus vampyrus | reverse complement strand
TAACTCAATGATGATAACTTCATAGCCCTTTCTCTAAGATCAGGAATAAGACATAAATACCCATTCTCACCAGTTCTATTCAATATAGTACTGAGAATCCTAGCTAGAGTAATTAAGTTAAAAAAATGAAATAAAGGCATCCAATTCAGAAAGGATAAAGTAAAATTGTCCCTGTTTGTAGATAGTATGGTCTTATATATAGAAAATCTTAAAGACTCCATAAAAAATTTGTTAGAACAAATAATTTTGGTAAATTTGCAGAATATGAATCAACATATAAAAATAAGTTGCATTTCTATACATTCACAAGTATCTGAGAAGGAAATTAGAAAAACAATCCCACTTATAATATCATCAGAAAGAATAAAATACTTAAATTTTTCTTTAAATTTATTTTTGTGTGTGAGGTAAAATATACATAGCATAAAATTATTATAATTTTAACCATTTTAAGGGTAAATTTAGTGGTATTAAGTAAATTTATATAATTGTGCAACCATCACAACTATTTATCTCCAGAATTTTTTCATCATTCCAAACTGAAACTGTAATCATTTAATAATGACTCTCCATTCCCTTCTTCTCACAGCCTCTGGCAAACACCATTTTACTTTTTATCTCTATGAATTTGACTTTAGTCAAATTTATACTTTATATAAGTGAAATCATTTAATATTTGTCTTCTTTAATTTTTATATTATTTTTCAGTTATAGTTGTCATACAATATTATATTAGTTTCAAGTGTATGACACAGTGATTAGACATTTATATAACTTATGAAGTGATCACTCAGGTAAATCCAGTACCCATTTGACACCATACATAGTTATTACAATACTACTGACTATAATCCCCATGCTATATTCTATATCCTCATAACAATTTTGTAACTACCAATTCGTACCTCTTAACCCCCACCCCCTTCACCCATCTCCCCACTCTACAATCTGACAATCTGACAACCATCAAAATGCTCTGTATCTATAAGCTTGTTTCTGTTGTTCGTTTATTTATCCTGTTCTCTAGATTTCATATATGACATTTGTCTTTCTTTGTTAGACTTAATCCACCCAGGACAAAACCCTCTAAGTCCACCTATGTTGCTGCAGATGGCAAGATTTCATTATTTTTTATGGTTAAATACAATTCCATTATATATAAGACACACACACATACACACACACACACACACACACACACACACACACACACACACACATATATAGATATACCAACACATACCAACTCTTCTTTATTCATTCATACACTGATGAACACCCAGGATGCCTCCATACTTCAGTTACTATAAATAATGCTGCAATTAACATATGGATTCACATAAGCCTTCAAAGTAATGTTTTATATTTCTTCATATAAATATCCATAAATGGATCCTTCTTTGTCTCTTATTATAGCCTTTATTTTAAAGTCAATTTTGTCTGGTATAAGTATTGCTACCCCAGCTTTTTTTGTCTGTTTCTATTTTCATGAGACATCTATTTTTCATCCCTGTACTTTCAATCTATGTGTGCCTTTCAATCTGAAGTAATTCTTTTGTAGACAGCATATCTAAGAGTCTTGTTTTCTTATCCATTAATGGATTAGAGCATTTAATACACTTATATTTAAAGTAATTGTTGCTAGATATGTAGTTATTGCCATTTTATTATTCATATTTTTTTCTTTATTTTCTTTTTTCTTTTTCTAAAAGAAGTCCCTTTTTAAAGAACATTTTCTGTAATACTGGCTTGATGATGACAAACTCCTTTAGTTTTTACTTGTCTGGGAAGCTTTTTAACTGTCCTTTGATTCTAAATGATAGCTTTGCTGGGTAGAGGAATCTTGGTTGTAGGTCCTGGCTTTTCATCATTTGAATATTTCCTACCAATCCCTTTTGGCCTGCAAATTCTCTGTTGAGAAATCAGCTGACAGTCTTATGGATCTCTCTTGTAGGAAACTAACTTCTTTCCTCTTGCTGCTTTTAAGATTCTTTCTTTGTCTTTAACCTTTAGCATTTTAATTATGATGTGTCTTGGTGTGGGCCTATTGAGTTTTTTTTGTTTGGGACTCTCTGCACTTCCTGGGTTGTATATCTATTTCCTTCACCAGATTAAGGAAGTTTTCAGTCATTATTACTTAAAATAGGATTTTATTTCCTTGCTCTCTCTCCTTCTGGTATCCCTATGATGCGAATGTTGGTACACTTGATGTTGTCCTAGGGGCACTTTAAACTCTCCTCATTTGGGGAAATTCTGTTTTGTAGTTGGGTGTTTTCTGCTACGTTATCTTCTGAATTGCTGATTTGATGCTCCACTGTGTTTAATCTACTGTAAATTCCTCCAAAGGTATTCTTCATTTCAGTTTTATATTTGTTTTATTTCTGACTGGTTCTATTTTATGTTTCTATTTCTAGTTTTACGTTTTCTATCTCTTTGATGATGTTCTCTCTGAGTTCATTTACACTTTCCCTAAGTTAATTGTGCAGCTTTATAACCAGTGTTTTGAACTCTGCATTTGGTAGACTGCTTGTCTCCATTTTGTTTAGTTCTTTTTCTGGAACTTTGTTCTTTTCTTTTATTTGGGACATGTTTTTTGTCTTCCTATTTTGGTTGACTACTTATGTTTGTTCTATGTGTTAGGTAGGGCTGCTATGACTCATAATCTTAGCAGAGTATGTAGGACTTGTATAGTAGGTGTGTTCTGGGTCACAGTAACACTGTCTTCCCTAGTCACCTGAGCCAGGTGCCCCAAGTATGTCCCTTGTATGGGTTGTGTGTGCCCTTCTGTTGTAGTTGAGCCTTGGTTGCTGTTTTCTTATCTATAGGAAGGATTGACCCTGGGACTGATTGGTTGTGATGACTGGCCATGACCAGTGGAGAAGCTGCTGTGCAGGGGCACTTGCTACAGAGCAGGATTTGCTTTAGCAGATTTCTTGTACCTGTCCTTTTGTCCTGTATGTGTGTCATTCTCAGATATGACTCCAGGTGGTGCTCCAGCTCAGATCGAAGCCAGATACCAGGCTAAAGTTCAGGGTCTCCTGCTGCAGCCTGTGTACTTCCTAAGGGCACCTGCCATGTGCCACCAAGCAATCTGCAGATGGCTGCCACCCACACTGAGCTTAGATGTGCCTCAGGAGTCTAGGCCACAAAGTTCGGTTGGCTATGCTATTGCCAGGCTTGGGGCTGCTCAAGAGAGGTATCAGGCATGCTGAGGCCAGAGGCTGCATATTTAGGGTTTGTAAACCTTTGAGAAATTTTAGAAAAGTCTGCACTGTGAGCCAAGACAGGCCATGTGTATGAAAAATCCACTGGAAGCGATTGGGGTGGCTAATAAGTTATTTTTAATTAAAATTATTGGAGTAACATTAGTTAATAAAATGAAATAGATTTCAATGTACAATTCAATAATATGTTGTATGCATATTGCATTGTCCATTCACCAACTAAAGTTAAATTTCTTTCTGTCACCAAGTATTTGAACCCATTTACCCCTATTTACCTCCCCACTTCTTCCTTTCCTCTTGTAACCACTAATCAAAATTTCTCTCTCTTTTTATTTTTGGTGGTGTTCAAATTAAATTTACCTTCTTAATAGATATAGAAATACAAACAAGAATCTTAGTTTTATAAGAAATGTCCAGTCGAGAAGAGAATTGAATATAATTAGAACCAAAATGTGGCTCATGCGTATTACACATTTATATACATTGATATGCCAACAGATTTTTAAAATTAAAATTATTAGACATTGGTTAATAAAATCAAATAGGTTTTAAGTGTATACAATTCAATAATACATAATATGGGTATTGCATTTTTTGTTCTCCACTGAAAGTTAAATTTCCTTCTGCCACCAAACATTTGAACAAAGGAGAGAAAAAAATGGCATAGGTGGTAGAGGCTCTGTTCATCCCTGTGGCAACCAAATAAAAGTCGTAACAGAAACGAGGAGGAAACAGCAAGATAAACTTCCTGGGATTTAGATGAACAAGCCATACAACTAGGGAGAGAACTAAGAAATCACCCTGCAGTGGCAGAAGGTAAGATGGGTCGAGGAAGCAAGGCTGTTCGGTCCCCAATGGCTGAGTAGAACAGAGGCCATAGCAACAGGCAGCCAGCAGCTGTGGATGCCTCTTAAAGGAGCCCTATTCACAAGCATACTTTCATGGTGATGGACCTGCTCCATCTGAGCACCAGCAAAGTTTCGACTGCGCAGGGGGCACCAGAGAATTTCACAGAGTCACTGAGTTGTGGGAGTGAGGGCTAACGCAATATTCGCTCTGTACAGAAGTGCCGATGATATCCGTTGTTCCTCTGCTGAGCCCTTCCAACACCTACTGCATGGACTCAGCGCCACCATAATGGAGACATCATCAAACTGGATAACAGAGGTCGTTCTGCCCAGAGGATTCCATGAAATTCCGCTTCCCCCAACTCACAGCTCCACCCAAGCCACATCCAGGTGTGTCCTCACTTAGTCAGGTGCACCTTGTTGAGCAGCACCTAGACTCACACTGGTAGCAGCTAGCCTCTGTTTCTGGTGTGGCCTTTTGAGGCAACTATAGGCGAAGCATCTGTGGATTGCTTGCTGAATCTTAACAGGTGGCCCTGGAGGGGCACAAGCTGGGGATAAATTTGGCCTGAAGTTGAACTCCTCTCAGGGCTGTGCCACTGAAAATCTACCATACAAATCTGCACTAATAAGACCGGGAAACTTAAGAGCTTTCCTTAGTACATAGAAACAGACACAGAATGACAGCCAAAATGGGAAGACAAAGAAACAGAAACCATATGAGAGAACAGAACAGAGACCCAGAAATAATGGAGTCAAGCAAACTAACAGATGCAGGGTTCAAAACACTGGTTATAAAGCCGCTCAATGAAATTAAGGGAAGCGTAGATGAACTCAGTGAGAACTTTAACAAAGAGATAAAAAAAAAAAAAAACATAAAAATGGAAATTGAAATTATAAAAGAAAACCAGTCAGAAATGAAGAACACATTATCTGATATGAAGAGTATATTAGAGGGAATCAAAAGAGTGGCTAAAAAAGAGTATTGAACCACTGATATAGAGGGTGGGGAATCCAAGGATAATTAATCAGAATGGGGGGGGGAGAAGCCAAGATTATAATAATAATTTAAGAACACTATTAAATATAAAAAAAATCACTATTAAATGTAAAATGGGAATACTATTAAATGTAAAAATATCTGTGTCATAGTGGTACAGGACAAAAAAAAAAAAAAAAACATCGAAGAGCTATTTGAAGATATACTGATGGGAAATATCCCTAACATGATGAAGGAAATAGACATAAAACCTCAGGGACCTCAGAGAGTCTCCAAAACCAGGAACCCAAAGAGGCCCACACCAAGGCACATCATAATTACAATGCTAAAGTTTAAATATATAGAAAGAATCTTAAAATCAGCAAGAGAAAAGCAGTTAGTTACCTACAAGGGAATGCCCATAAGACTGGCCCCTGATTTCTCAAAAGAAACTATGCAGGACAGAAAAGTTTAGCACAAAATATTTGATGTGATGAGAACCCAGGACCTATGAAGGACAGAATGTGATGAGAACCCAGGACCTATGAAGGACAGAAACGTTTAGCACAAAATATTTGATGTGATGAGAACCCAGGATCTTCAATCAAGAACACTTTATCCAGCAAAGCTATCATTTAGAGTTGAAGGACAGATAAAGAGCTTCTCGGACAAAAGTAAGCTAAAGGAATTTATCATCGCCAAGCCAGTATTAGAGGAAATGTTGGAGGGACTTCTTTAAGAAGAAAAAACATGTATCAAAAACAGGTATAAAGAATTGTAATAACTACATTCCTATCAACAAGTACCTCAAATGGAAAATAATTAAGTGTTCCAATCAAAAGATAGAGTGGTTGAATGGATAAGAAAACAAGACCCTACATATGCTGCCTACAAGAGACTCATTTCAGATTAAAAGACACACAGACTAAAAGGAAAGGGACGGAAAAAGATATCACCCTGATGTACCTAGAGTGTTGCACTGAATAAAATGGGTCAGATAAAGAAAATATCGCATGATTTCTCATACATGTGGAAAGTAAAGAACAAAATCAACAACAAAAGCAGAAGTTAACTCACAGATACAAAGAATATTTTGAGGGATACCAGATGCAGGGGGTTTTGAGTGGGACAAAAGAAAGGTAAAGGGATTAAGATGTACAAATGGATAGTTGCAGAATATACATGGAGATGTAGAGTGTATCATGGGGAAGATGGTTAATAATGCTGTAATAAATATGTAAGGAGGAAGCGGACTACTAGATTTAGTGGGGTGATCACCATGTAAGTTATGTGGATCTCTGATCACTATGCTATACAATTGAAAGTGGCATATTATTGTATGGCAACTATAATTGAAAAACACTCATTGAATTGTACAATTTAAATATAAGCAACTAATTGTCTTTAAAAAAAAAGAAAACATTTGACCACCCTTTACCCTTATCTACCTCTCCACTCAACCCTTTCTCACTGGAAACCACTAATCGACTGTTTGTGTCCATGAGTCTCTGTTTGTCATGTTTGTTTGTTGTTTTCAGTTTTATATCCCACTTATGAGTGAAATCATGTGGTTCTCAACTGTTTCTGTCTGACTTACTTTGCTTAGCATGATATTTGCAAGCTCCATCTATGTTGTCACAAATGGCAGTATTTCATCTTTTCTTGTGGCTGAATAAAGTTCGACTGTATATATATATACAGTTGACTGTATAAAGAAGTGTATATATATATAAAGAAGTGTATATATATATATATATATATATATATATATATATATATATATATATATATATATATATATATATATATATATATATATATATATACACTTCTTTATCCAATCATCTATCTTGGGACACTTCATTTGTTTTCATGTATTGGCCACTATGAATAATGCTGCTATGACTATTGGGGTGCATATATCTGTGCAGATAAGAGTTTTCAGATTTTATGGGTAAATAATAAGAAGAAGGATTGCTGGATCATATGGTAATTCTACATTTAGTTTTTTGAGTAACCTCCATACTGTTTTCCATAGAGGCTGTAATGATTTACATTCCCACGAGCAGTGTAAGAGGGTTCATTTTTTCCCCACAACCTCTCCAACTTGTTATTACTTGTCCAGTTGATGATAGCCATTCTTGTTTTGATTTGCATATTCTTAATAGCTAGCGAAGTGAGCATCTTTTCATATGTCTGTTGGCCATTTTTATGTCTTCTTGGGAAAAGTGTCTGTTGAGGGTCCCTGTTCATTTTTTAATTGGATTGTTTGTTTTTTATTGTTGAGTTGCATGAGTTCTTTATATATTTGGGGTATTAGGGCCTTATCGGAGGCATTGTTTGCAAATATATTCTCCCATTTGGATGGCTGCTTCTTGGCCTTGTTGATGGTTTCTTTGACTGTGCAAAAGCTTTTTTGTTTGTTATAGTCCAATTAATTGATTTTTGCTTTTACTTCCCTTGCATTTGAGGTCAAATTCATAAATTCCTCTCTAAAACCAAGATCATGAATTAAGTATCTGTGTTTTCTTCTCTGCAATTTATTGTTTCAGGTCTTATATTTAGATCTTTTATCCATTTTAAGTTAATTTTGGAATATAGTGATAGATAGCAGTATAGTTTCATTCTTTAGCTTTGGCTTTCCAATTTTTCCAGCATCATTTATTTGGCTCTTTTGTCAAAAATTATTTGCCCATATATACAGGAATTTATTTCTGGACTCTCGATTCTGTTTTATTGCTCTATATGTCTATTTCTCTGCCAATACTATGACATTTTGATTATTGATTCATGATAGTAAAGTTTTAAGACAGGCAGTGAGATGCCTCTGCCCTTTTCCTTTTTCCTCAGAATTGCTTTGGCTATTTGGGGTCTTTTGAAATTCCAACAAATCTGATGGGTTTTCGTTGTTGTTGTTCTTGTTGTTGTTGTTCTATTCTTTAAAGAATGTTATTGGGATATTGTTGGAGACTGTATTAAATCTGTATAGTGATTTAGGTAATAAGGTCATTTTAACTATGCTGATTCTTCCAATGAAATGTTTCCATTTGTTTGTGTCTTCACTTTATTTTTTTTAAATAATGTTTTATAATCTTCAGTGTATATGTCCTTTACATACTTGCTTAGATTTATTTCTAGGAGTTTTATTCTTTTTTTTATTTTTTAATTTTTAAATTATTTTATTGGAGTAACTTTGGTTAATACAATTATATAATTTTCAGGTGTACATTGTAATTTGACATTTGTATATTCTATGGTGTGTTTCCCACTCAAAGTCCAGTTTCTTTCAGCTACCATATATTTGATCCCATTTACCCACTTAACCCTCCCACTACACCCCTATATTTGCCCCCCTTTAACCACCTACCTACCATCTCCTCCCCCCACGCCCTATCCTCTGGTAACCACTAGTCTACAATCCATGTCCATGAGTCTCCGTCTGTTTGTCCTGTTCATTTATTGCTTTTAGGTTTCCATCCCACATATAAGTGATATCATGTGATTTTCAACTTTTTCTCTCTGGCTTATTTTGCTTAGCATGATTATCTTGAGGTCCATCAATGTTGTCACAAATGGCAGTATTTCATCTATTCTTATGGCTGAGTAATAGTCCATTGTATATATGTAGCACAGCTTCTTTAGCCAATCGTCTATCGTAGGACACTTCAGTTGCTTCCATGTCCTGGCCACTGTAAATAATGCTGCTATGAACATCGGTGGGAAAATATCTTTTCGGATATGAGTTTTCAAGTCTTTGGGGTAAATACCCAGTAGAGGGACTGCTGGGTCATATGGTAGATCATTTTTTTAGTTTTTGAGGAACTTCCATACTGTTTTCCATAGTGGCTGTACCAATTTGCAGTCCCACCAGCAGTGTATCAGGGTCCCTTTTCCTCTGCGTCCTCTCCAACATTTGTTATTATTTGTTCTGTTGATTATAGCTATTCTAACAATTATGAGATGGTATCTCATTTTGGTTTTGATTTGGATTTCCCTAGTAGCTAGCGATGTTGACCATCTTTTCAAATATTTGTTGGCCATTTGTATGTCCTCTAGGGAGCAGTATCTGTTCAGGTCCTCTCCCCAGTTTTTGATTGGATTGTTTTTGTTGTTGTTGTTGTTGTTATTGACTTGTATGAGTTTTTTGTAGAATTTGAATATTAGGCCCTTATTTGAAGTGTTGCTTGCAAATATATTTTCCCATTCTGATGGTTATCTCTTTACCTTGTTGACAATTTCTTTTGTTGTGCAGAAGCTTCTTAGTTTGATGTAGTCCCATTCATTTATTTTAGCTTTTACTTCCCTTGTTTTTGAAGTCAAATTCATAAAATCCTCTTTAAGCCCAAGGTCCTTGAGTTTAGTTCCTATGTTTTCTTCTATGAACTTTATTGTTGCAGGTCTTATATTCATGTCCTTAATTCATTTCGAGTTAATTTTGGTGTGTGGTGATAGACAACACTCTAATTTCATTCTTTTGCAGTTGGCTTTCCAGTTTTCCCAGCACCATTTATTGAAGAGGCTTTTCTTTCTCCGCTTTATGTTTTCGGCTTTTTTGTTGAAAATTATTTGCCCATGTAAAAATGGGTTTACTTCTGGACTCTCAATTCTGTTCCACTGGTCCGTGTGTCTGTTTTTCTGCCAATAAAAAACCATGCCGTTTTAAATACTGTCGCGTTGTTGTATAATTTGAAGTCCGGCAGAGTGATGCCTCCAGGCTCGTTTTTTTTTTTTTTTTTTTTTCAGGATGACTTTGGCAATTAGGGGTCTTTTGTGCTTCCATACAAATCTGATGATATTTTGTTCTATTTCTTTAAAAAATGCCGATGAGATTTTGATGGGAATTGCATTAAATCTGTATAATGCTTTAGGTAATAAGGTCATTTTAACTATATTGATTCTTCCAATCCAAGAACACAGAATATCTTTCCATTTCTTTGTATCTTCTTCAATTTCTTTTAATAGGGTCCTATAATTTTCACTATATAGGTCCTTCATATGTTTTGTTAAATTTGTTCCTAGGTATTTTATTCTTTTTGTTGCAGTTGCAAAAGGAATTAATTTTTACACTTCTTTTTCTGACACTTCATTATTAGAGTATAGGGACACTATGTATTTTTGAACATTGATTTTATAACCAGAGATTTTACTGTATTTGCTTATTGTTTCTAGCAGTGTTGTTGTGGAGTCTTTAGGGGTTTCTATATAGAGAATCATGTCATCCACAAATAGTGACATTTTCACTTCTTCATCCCTATTTGGATGCCTTTTATTTCTTTATCTTACCTGATTGCTCTAGTGAAGACTTCCAATACAATGTTAAATAAGAGTGATGATAGCAGACAGCCTTTTCTTATAACTGATATTAGAGGAAAAGTTTAAGTTTTTACCATTAAGTATGTTAGCTGAGGGTTTGTCATATATGGCCTTTACTATGTTGTGGTATTTTCCTTGTATACTCTTTTTATTAAGTGTTTTAATCATAAATGGATACTGTATTTTGTCAAATGCTTTTATTCTGCATCTATTGATATGATCATATAATTTTTATCCTTTATTTTCTTTATGTGGTGCATCACATTGATCAATTTACATATGTTAAACCATTCTTGTTCCACTAGGATGAATCACTCTTGACCATGGTGTACAATCTTTTTTATATGTTGCTGTAGTTGATTTGCTAGTATTTTACTTAGGATTTTTTGGTCTATGTTCATGAGAGGTATTGGTCTATAGGTTTTTGTTTTTGTTTTTGTTTTTGTTTTTGTTTTTGTTTTGCATTATCTTTACCATGTTTTGGTATCAAAGTAATGTTTGTCTCATAAAATGTTTCAGAAAGTATTGCTTTTTCTTCATTTTTTTGGAAAATTTTGAGGAGAATAGATAGTAAATCTTTGAATGTTTTGTAATATTCACTGGTGAAGCCAACTAGTCCTAGACTTTTACTTTTTGAAGATTTTTAATGTTTGTTTCAATTTTCTTACTGTCGATCAATTTATTTAGATTTTCCAGTTCTACAAAATTCTTTCTTGGAAGGTTGTATATTTCTAAGAACTTGTCTGTTTTTTTTTTAGGTTATTAAGTTTGGTGTTATATAATATTTCATAGTATTCTGGTATGATCCTTTGTAATTTGGTTGTCTCTCTCATAACTTCACTTCCATTTCTGATTTTGTTTATTTATGTCCTTTATTTATTTATTTTTTTAGTGAGTCTAGCCAGGTGTTTCTCAATTTTATTAATCTTCTCAAAAGAACCAGCTCTTTGTAGTATTAGATTTGTCTACTGTTTTTTGGTTCTCAATTTTATTTAATTCAGCTCTAATTTTGGTAATTTCCTTCCTTCTGCTGACTTTGGACTTCCTTTGTTTTTCCTTCTCTAGTTCTTTAAGATGTAATGTTAGATTGTTTATTTGGAATCTTTTCTGTTTCTTGAGATAGACCTGTAATAATATGAACTTTCCTCATATTACTGTTTTTGCCATGTCACAAATGTTTTAATATGATTTACTTTTATTCTGTTTTTTCTCTCTCCTTTTATTTATTCTTTGATCTTTTGATCTCATTTTATTTCTTCTATTAACCAGTCATTATTTAGTAAAATGCTCTTTCATTTCCCACTTTCTTTTTATAGTCAATGTCCAGTTTCAAAGCATTATGATCAAATAATATGCTTAGCATGATTGTAGTCTTTTTAAATTTGTTGATGCTAGCTTTGTGTCATAGCATATGGTCTATCCTTGAGACTCTTTCATGTGCACTAGAGAAGAATGTATAATCTGGTGTTTGGGATGAAAGGCTCTGTAAATGTCAATTATATATAATTGGTCTAATGTTTTATTTAAGGATATTTCTTTATTGATTTTCTGTTTAGATGATCTATCCATAGCTGACAGTAGGGTATTTAAATCTGCTACTGTAATTGTATTTTTGTTAGTTTCTTTCTTTAGTTCTGTTAGTAGTTGCTTTATATATTTTGATGTTTCCTGATTGCGAACATATATATTGATGTGTTATGTCTTTTCAATGTATTATTCGCTTTATTGTTATGAAGTGTTCAACTTTGTATCTCATTACCTTTTTATCTTGAAGTCTATTTCATCAAATATATATAGAGCTTCATCCACTTTTCTCTAGATGCCAATTGCTTGGAGTATCATTTTCCACCCTTTCACATTGAATCTATATTTGTTCTCGAAGCTGAGCTGTGTCTCTTGAAGGTAGCATATGGTTTTGTTTTGTTTTTAGATCCAATCTGCTACTCTGTGCCTTTTTATTAGTGAGTTCAGTCCATTTACATTTGGGTGATTATTGAGAAACGGGGTTTTTCTATAGTCATTTTATCTTTTGTTTTCTGGTAGCCAATGTCTCCAATGTTTCTTTGTCTTTGTGCTTCTATTATTTTAATTTCATGGTGTTTTGTGGTTTTTCCCTTTGTTTCCTCTTGTTTTATGTTATGTGTCTCATTTCTGGATATTTAGTGTATGTTTACCATTATGTTTATGTAAAGGAAAGTTTTATATAAACACACACACACACACACACACACACACATCGTTTTCCTTTTCTATGTGCCAAATCTTTTTTTCCCCTTTGCAGATTCGGACCTTTACTCCATCCACTTTTCTGTTTTGGTTGTCTCAATTTATCTCTATTTATGCTTTATATTCATTTTAAGTTGCAGTAGCTATTGTCTTCTCTTTTTAAACTGTTTTTTTGACCCATAACCATTATGTAATATTTAAATTTATAATACCCTGTTCTTAATAAGGATTGCACTTTCCTGCCTTTTTGCCTGTTAGTCATATTATTCATAGTTATATATATTTTTTTATCCTTTTGTTTCAGGTAGAATGACCTCTTTTGGTGTTTCCTGTAATGCAGGTCTTGTGGTGGAAAATTGCCTCAGCTTTTTTTTTTATGTCTACATAGGTCTTTATCTCTTCTTCTTATCTGAAGGGTAGCTTTGCTGAATGTGTTATCCTTGGCTGGTAATTTTTTTCTTTCAATAGTTTGAATATTTGGTTCTACTCCCTTTTATATTGGAATGTTTGTGCTGAGAAGTCCAATGATACTCTAATGGGTTTTTCTTTATAAGTTATTATCTTCTTTTCTCTGGCTGCCTTGAGAATTTTTTTCTTTGTCATTAATATTGATAATTTTAATACACTGTGTCTTGGAAAGGCCTTTTTGGGTTGAGATAATTAGGTGTTCTGTTTGATTCTTTAATTTGAGAATCCATTTCTTTCCATAGATTTATAAAATTCTCGTTGATTATTTGTTTGTATATGTTCTCTGTTCCCTTCTCGCTCTCTTCTTCTCATATACCCATTATTCTTATGTTGCTTTTTTTGATGGGGTCGGATAGTTCTTGTTGAGTTCTTTCATTTTTTTTTTAACTCTCAAGTCTCTCTCTTCCTTCTTCTGTATTATTCCCAAATGTCAGTCTTCAATATCACCAATTCTCTTCTCCATCTGGTCAGCTCTATTTTTTAAGCTTGCTGTTTCATTCTTCCCTTTTTAAAAAATGATTTCTTCATTTTAAAAAGTTCAATTTGGTTCAGTTAGAGAATTTCAATCCGATTGGTAAAATATTTCTATTGTTCGTTGATTTTGTTTCTAAGTTCTTTGAAGTACTGATCAGAATTTTCTTGCACCTCTGAGTTTTTTTCAGAAGTGCAGTCTTGAATTCTCTGTCATTTAAATCATATGTTTCTATATCTTTAAGCTTATTTTATGGAGATTCTTCATTTTCTTTCGGAGCTGCTTTGTCATCTTGGTTGTTTGTAGTGCTTGATGGACTATTTCTCTGCCTGGGTATTAATACAAATGTAGTCTTTTTAAAAAATGAAAATTCATTTCAGAGTGGTCTCTTTTCAGTAGCTTGGTAAACCATTTTTTTTTTCTTTTGATATTCAGTAGGTGGCGCCCAAGCTTCCTTCACTGCTCAAGACTGCTGGACCTCTGCTTTATGGTTAAAAAAAGCTCTTTATTCTCTGGACACGTGCATATCTCCTCTGTTATCTGGTTGCCTGGGTCCCAGGGTTCGACTCCTATGGGAGAATGTGAAGGGGGATGGGGGTCTGAGTCTCTGAAAAGGCCCTGAATTCCTGGTACTTGCCCAACAGTCAGGAGTGATGCTCCACTGCTCTCTTCTGAATCAGCCTGATTAGATGGGAGTGGGGTAGATTGGGAGAGGCCAGCATTTTGTGTGGCTGTATTCCTTCTAGTAACGTTGGCTCTAAGGCTTCAGTTTCTTTGCTTCTATATTCTTGCCCCTATCACTGGGACTGGCTGCAGTATATGTTTCAGTTCTGGTTGTGCAAAATCTTCTGGGGCTCAGTACTAGCTTTGGGAGGGTATGGGGTGGTGGAAGGGCATGCTCTGGGATGGTGAGAGGAAGCAGCCAAGCTCTATGACTCAGCTTCCTGCCTAGAAGAGGCAGTTACGAAGACACAGCTGTTGCCCTTCCATGCTTTCTCTGCCCTGATCACTGGGTTCCACTGTGTGGAATATGCTTATTTCTCAGGCAGGACTGTTCAGGGCTTCAAAGAGCTAAGAAACCACCACATCATTCTCCCACTCCACCTCACTTATGTACTGCTGGGGGCTCTGGGCTGCCTTCTGCAGCATTTGAATTTGTTTCTTTCTCTTTTTTAACCTCCCTGTCTTGAGCAAATGACCCACTTTCAGATTTTCTGATGCACACGGATCTCTCAGACATGCTTGTGGGCAGATTGGGTGTTATTTGTTTAAATGTACATGTTCAGCTCATTGTAATTTCAAGAAAGAGATCAGGGGAGATCCTTCACGCTGCCATGCTTCTGACATCCTCTGAGGGATTTTTTTTTTTGATGCAGTTAAAATTTATAGCTTTTAAAGTGAGTTATAATTAGTAAGATTTTCCTCAACTAAGTTTATAAATAAAATATTGATCTTTTCTCTAGTTTTTTAAAGGTTTAATTCACATCTCAATATTTTATTCATTTGGAGATTATCCTGGTGTACATACGAAGTATGGTTCCAACTTAATTTTTCTAGATGACTATTCAGTTGTCTTAAGATCATTTATTGAATACTTTTTCTTTTCACCAATGGATTTTGACCTATTTCTAGACTGTTTCAATTGTTTCAATTTCTAGACTGTTTCAACTGTTTCAATTTCTAGACTGTTTCTAGACTTGTTTCAATTATCTGCTTATTCATGCACCCATATCACAGTTTTAATAATTATTTCTTTATAAATCTGAATATCTGATATATTTGTCCCTTACTCACTGTCCTCCCCCACTCCAGAGATTTTCTCTCTCAGGGAATCTTATTTGCTTAATGTATATGAATTTTAGAAACCGCTTGTCCAATTTTTATCACCAAAAAATGTTAATTTTATGTAGACTTGTTAAATTTATAAACTAACTTAAGACAAGTCAAAATTATAATGAAATTGAGAGTGCATTTTTTGTAATATTGGGTTAGCAGTGATGAACTCCTTTAGCTTTTTCTTGTCTGGAAAGCTCTTTATCTGTCCCTTAATTCTAAATGATAGCTTTGCAGTAGAATAATCTTGGTTGTAGGTCCCTGCTTTTTTTGTTTTTTATCATTTAGAATATTTCATGCCAATTTATTCTGGCCCATAAAGATTCTGTTGAGAAATCAGTCGACAGTCTTATGGGAGCTCCCTTGTACGTAATTAACTACTTTTCTCTTGCTGCTTTTAAGATTCTCTGTCTCAAACATTTGGCATTTTAATGATGATGTGTCTTAGTGTGTGCCTCTGTGGGTTCATATTGTTAGGGACTCTGCATTCCCTAGGCTTGTATGTCTACTTCCTTTGCTAGATTGGAGATTTCAGTCATTTCTTGGAATAGGTTTTCAATTCCTTGCTCTTTTTCTTCTCCTTCTGGCACCCCTACAATGTGAATGTTTGTACACTTGAGGCCCATTAAACTATTCTCATTTTTAATTTTTTTTTTATTGTTGCTCTTTCAATTGGGTGTTTTCTGCTATCTTGTAAATTGCTGTTTTAATCCTCTGCGTCATCTGAACTACTGTTGATTCCCTCTAATGTGTTTTTCATTTTAGATATTGTATTCTTGGTTTCTGACTTTTTAAAATGGTTTCTATATTCTATTATATACTTTCTATGAGGTCTTCTCATAGTCATTTTATCTTTTGCTGTCTTGTAGCTAAGTGTTTCCCTTTCTTCCTTGTCCTTGTGTTTCTGTTTTCTTTATTTTAGTTGGGTTTTATGAGGTGTCCCTCTGGACCTTCTTGTTTTATGTTATATACTTCAGTTCTGAATCTTTGTCATGTGTTTACCATTATGAATATGTAAATGTAGTATATATATTAGTCCATTTTCTTCTGCGTGTGCCTTAACTCCATTCCCCTTTGCAAATTTGGATTTTTGAATCCTCTCCTTTTCAGTTATTGTTGTCTCAATTTGTCCCATGTATGCTGAATGTTCATTACTATCTTGCTATAGCAAATCTCTTCTTGTTATTTAAGCTTATAATGCCCTGTTATTAATAAGGGTTGTACTCCTTTGCTTCTATTTGCCTGCTAGTCACCTTACTCCTATTTATGCTTTTCTTTCTTTTTCTTTTTCTTTTTTTTTTTTTTTTGGCATTTTGTTTTTGGTGAGCTGACCCTTTCAGTATTTCCTGTAATGCAGGCCTCATAGTGGAGAATTCCCTTAATTTTTGTGTCTGGAAAAATCTTTATTTCTCCTTCATATCTAAAGGAGAGCTTAGTTGGATACATTATTCTTGGCTGGTAGTTCCTTTCATTTAATAGCTTGAATATTTCATTCCACTACTTTGTGGCTTGTTAGATTTGTGCTGAGAAGTCCAAAGATAATCTAACGGGTTTTCCTATATAGGTTGCTTTCTTCTTTTCTCTTGCTGTCCTGAGAATTTTGTCTTTTTTGTTGATTTTTGATAATTTCAATACAACTTGTCTTGATGAAGGCCTTTTTGGGTTGAGATAATTGGGTGTTCTGCTGACTTCTTGAATTCCAAGCTTCAGCTCATTCCTTAAATTTGAGAAATTCTCATCAACTCTTTCTCTGAAAATGCTTTCTAATCCCTGCTCTTTTTCCTCCCCTTCGAGAATGCCCATTATTCTCGTTTCCTCTCCTGACGATATCAGCTAATTCTTGTATTTCTCTTTCATTATTTTTCATTCTTCTGTTTCTCTCTTCTTTCTTTTGATTTATTTCTAGATTTCTGTCTTCGAAGTCACTGATCCTTTCCTCCATTTGGTCGATTTTATTTCCCTAGCTTGCTATTTCATTTTTCATCTCGTGCAGTGTATTCTTAATCTCCACAAGTTCTATTTGGTTCTTTTCTTGGGTTTCAATCTCCTTGCTAACAAACTCATTCTGTTCATCTAGTTGTTTTTACAATTCCTGAAATTGTTGATGTGAATCATTTTGGATTTTATTGAGTTTTTTCAGAAGTATCATCCTGAATTCTCTGTCATTTAAGTCACATATTTCTATGTCTTTAACCTTACTTTTTAGAGATTTTTCTCTTTCTTTCTGAGATGCCTTGCCACCTTGGTTGTTTATGGTGTTTAATGGACTATTTATCTACCTGGGCATTAATGGGAGTGTATTCTCCTTTTTTTCTTTTTTTTCTTTTTTCCCAGAAAGATTTATTATAGCGGTGTCTCACTTCGACTTGTTAAGAGGAAGGCATTTTTCTTTTGGTTTCCAGTAGATGACATCTATGCCTCTTGGATCCCTGCTTTATACAGTCTTAATAATGCCCTTTTTTTTTCCTAATAGATACTGAATCATGCTCACTTCCCTCAATCTCAGTCTCTGTCAGTGTTATTAACAGTTTCAGTTGCATTTGCTCAGATTCCCCTGGGGCTCTGCGGTGTTTGGTCTTGGAGGATATGGCGGGAGTGGCCCTCTGGGTTGGGGCATGGGTGCTGTGGCTCAGCCTCGGTTTTGCAACCGTGACTGGTTAAAATCAACTGTTGTCTCTCCTCTGTCCCACTTTTCTGCTTTCTGTTCTGACAGCTGAGCCCTGTCCCCAGCCCCATTTTGCTCACAGCTCTCCCAGGCAGGGCTGTTCAGGGAAGTCACCCCTCTCCCTTCTCCCCTCTCCCCTCCTCCTACAGGGAGCTCCGGCTGGGAGAGGCAGTTTCTTCGTTTCTCCCATTCCACCACCCAGACTCCTGGGTTTCTGATCTATGGTAGCTCTTATGTGCAGATTCCACATTCAGACGTGCTGATGTACAGTTTGGGTGTTTCCTGTTGAGTTTTAGATGTTCATTTTATTGTTTCAAAGGGAGAGATCTGGGGACATCTCTCACTATGCAATGTTTCTGATGTCATTTTAAAATAGAATGATTGAGAAGGCTGAGATATCCCATGTTCTGCCACTTGCCAACTGGAGATGAAGTCCCAGCAGTGATCCTGCTCTTGACTCCAATTCGCAGCCCCTTGTTCTTCCATTTTATTTAGTTGTTTTTCTGGGGTTTTCACCTGTTCTTAATTTGGGGCATGTTTCTTTTTTTTTTCTTCTTCCTTTATTTTCCTTATTTTTCCTTATTTTGATTGTCTCTCTGTGTTCATTTTGATGTATTAGGTACATATGCTACCTCTCCTATTCTTGATAAGGTAACCTTATGCCATAGGTTCCCTGTGTGGCCCATTAGCACAGTCTCTCTGTTTACCTGTGCCAGGTGCTCCAGGAGTGACCTTTGTGTGGGTTGTGTGTGCCTTCCTGTTGTAGTTGAGCTTTAATTGCTGTTGGCATGTCAGGTAGTGAGATTGACTCAGACTGACTGGCTGGGAGGATCAGTCATGTCTACAGTGTATGAGCTGCTTCTCTGGGATTTACCCCAGAGTGGGATTCCCCACAGCATATTCAGATGCCTGTTGAGACCACCCTTTGGTTGTACTCCTTCTGGGCTAATCGGGTGGTGCTCTGTTTTGAACATCAGGCTCCATTTGTGTTTATTCTACTGTCCTTTGTGTGGAGCTCCCATGCAGACCAATTACACCCACTGCCTGTTCCCTACCCCCTGGGCTACCTAGTAGGAGATACAAAGCTATCCACAGTTGGTTACTATCTTGCTGGACCTAGAGGCAAGTGGGAGAGGGTCTATGCTGATAACCAAGGGTGGCTGCCACTAGTACTTGTCTGAGGCAGCTCAGCAAAAGGTCTATACTGCCTGTTGGCTGCCCATAAAGCTCAGCAGCTGAAATAGTCTTGGTTTTTAAGCATATTTGGTTAGACAGGGTCCCAGGGAGTCAGCAGGGTGGGGCAAGTTGCTTTCTCCTGGTTAGTTCAGATTCAGATTGGGGGCAGTGCTGAAACTGTAACCATTTTCAAAAGTCTCAGATCATACCAAGGCTATCCACTGCCAGCCTCAGACCTGCAGTTACTCAAGATCTGTCCAAGAAATACTGCACCTTCAGCTGGGGCTGATTTCCCACCATGGAAAATGCCTCCAGTGTGGAGCGAGTGGAGTTCAGGATAAAGCAAATTCAAATTTGACTGAGCTGGAGGAACAATACAAACAATACAAATGCAAGATGGTGCCCACCTGTAATGTGCAGAGGAGTAGGGCTCAACAAAAAGACAATTGTGGTTGTCCCTCCAGCCCTCTCCTCGAATCCACACAACTCATTCTTTCTCTGTAAGTCCCTGGCACCCCCTAAGCTGTCTTTTCCCCACCAGAGCCCAGGGGTCTTCCCTGTGAGTGGTTCTGTGTGCAGTCCCTTTAAAGAGATGTATGGATTTCCAACAGCTTTTCCTCTCACCCAAAGGTCAGTATCCCCAGTTATTTTCACAGATTTTGTAGGGATTCCTCTTTCTGGCACTGGAGTCCTGGGCTGGGGAGCCCTAGGATGAGGCTGGGGCCTCTCACTCCTCCAGGATGCGCAGAACCTCCAAAGCTGAGATATTTTTCCTGATGCTCAATTACCAATGTGGTTGTGGGGTAGCCCATTTTGCATCTCTGCACTTTTTACCAGTCTTGATGTGGCCTCTCTTTTTATATTCTTACTTATAGTTCTTCAGATGGTTCTCCAGGTTGATTGTCTTATAATTTAGTTGTAATTTTAACGTGGTCATGGGAGGAGGCAAGCACATTTAACTACTCCACCATCTTGACCAGAACTCTAGTTTTTCCAGGGGGGTATCAATTAATTCATCAAAAGCCTGAATATAACAAAAAGTTGGAGAATGACCAAATTTACTTTCCCCATTTGAGCTATTTCATACATCTTTTCCAGGCCCCAGACATTGACATTCCTCATCCTTAGACCTTCAAATTTGGTCTGAGACTTACACCATCATTCCTCTGGTTCTCCGGCCTTCAGGCTTGAACTGAAAGTACACCACCAATTTTCCTGGGCCTCCAGCATGTAGACATCAGATAGTGAGAATTCCCAGTCTCCACAATTGTGTATGCCAATCCCTCACATGTTATATGTTATATATTTCCTATTCTGTTTCTTTGGAGAACCCTGACTAATACAACCAGTTAGGAAACTATGATAGTAATCCAGCCTAGGGATGATGTTGGCTTGGACCATCTTGGTAGCAGTGAAAGAGATAAGAAGTGATCTAATTCTGGATTTATTTTGAAGGTAATACTAAACAGTATATGCTGAAAGTTTGAATGTAGGTTATAAGAGAAAAAGAGGACTCGAGATTTTTGGCCTGAGCAACTGGACAAATGGAGTTGTCAAAGTCATGTAGGAAGTTGGTGGAAGTGTGAGGTTTTGAAACCATCCCCCTACACTCCCAATCCAGTGTTCTTCCCACTAATTTGATTGTGCCTTCTTGGCATTCTGATATGACTCTTTCAGACAATGGAAGCTGGCTCAAAGCATGTGCGGCAGCAACAGTGTATAAATGATAAACAAGTCTCAGAGCTGCGGCTTTTACAGAGTTTCACTACTTCCAGGTTTATTTCCAAGTTTATCTCTGAGTTCGGGGAAGAGAAAATTTCCTTAATATTTAGCTCAACCTCATTAAAAAGTGTCCCTTTGACTAGCTTTGATAAAGAGAAGAAAACAAACATAATGGTCCTGCTTGATATACATAAATATTCCAAATGAACATAATTGTTTTTAACCTTAATGTCAGGTACAATAAATGTCAAATGGAAAGATAAGCTATCATTCTCTTGAAATAGCTAAAATAATAGGCCCCATTTGTTTTAATGGGAATTCACCCAGTAGTCACACTCATATAACAAATGAGAAATCCCTAAAGAAAGTTTTATTATTTCTATTAGTCTTTATGCCATCTTTAATTGATTGCCATCATGCACGCTAATTAAAAGCATAATAATCTGACTGAAGTATTTTCAGCTAGTGCAATGGTGCCTGCTTTAAAACAATGACTTCTAGAGGCCCATGTTAAGGTGGCTGGCAGGTTACACTATAGATAAGGACTGCTTCACTACAAAGTGTGATCCTTCACTCATCAATCTAACCTGGTACAATCCTGGGGGTTGATTGCCTCAGCTGTGGATGGGAGCATTAAGACCATCCCTCAATGATGTCAAGAGCCCCACCAGGGTCTGCGGCCATGCCACCCTGAATAAGCCCAATCCTGTCTGATCTCGGAAGCTAAGCAGGGTCAGACCTGGTTAGTATTTGGATGGGAGATAATCTAGGAAGACCAGATGCTTTAGGCATAAAAAAAATAAGGGATTGTAAGCTGACAAGGTCCTTGCAACCTGTGAGGTCAACCAAAGATTGCCTCGCCTAAAATAAACAAACAAACAAACAAACAAATAAAAGCTCCCTCTAGGGCATGGAATTCTTAGCTTGAACACTAGTGGCTGACTTCCTGTTCCTAAGGCCCATTTCTTTATCCCTCTCTAACTCCCCACATCAGAGATTCCCATGCTGAATCTCTTTCACAGGTCTGTTCTCAGACAGTCAGTGGGGTATACTGAAAAGATGACTGTATTTGCATTCTATTCTCAGTTTAGCTATAAACTGAATATATGACCTTGAATAAGTCACTTCTCTGTTTTCTTCTATTTTTTTCTACTTGAAAGTGAAAGTTTAGAAGAGTAAATTTCAAGGTTGCTTTTAGTTTTGCCTTTTAATTATTTTGTGACTCCAGCTTTATCAAAAGTCAGTGGCATTATTGGTAAAATTTTGTTAAATTCAGAACTTCCATGGTCTCTTCTATGGTTCTGGAATAAGGAAACTTGCTCAACCCACCTCAAGCACCTCCTTTGTGAGAATCAAAATGAATGTGAAAATAACTTAAAATACCCAAATGCAGACATATGGTCAGTATCATTTATTATGTAATTGAATTCATTAAGCCCTTGGTCAGCAAACACAGGATTAATTTCTTCCCACCTATCAGTGTTTGTGAAGAGTGCCCCGAGGAGTTTGTCAGGGTGTTAAACATTCGTGCCTCTGATATTATACCTGTTTTATTGAAGAATGACATCAGTCCCTTTGGAAACTAATTTGCATCATGTATATGCAAATTAAAACCACAAAGAGATTTTATTTCACAATAATCAAGTGGGAAAAATTAAAATCTGTCAATACCAAGTATTGATAAAGATAAAATGGGAACTTTCATCTACTATTGTTTGGATTGTGAATTGGTACTCCTTTACTCAGTGACTACAAACATGGGCATGTACATGAATATTTATATCAGCATTGTCTGCTAGGAAAAATGGAAATAATATGACTGTACATAGAATATGTATAAATATATTGGGGAATACCATGCAATGAGGAAGCCACAGCTATACACACCAACATAGGTAAATCTCAATATCATGGCATTTACAAAAAAATAAAAATACATATGCCACAGATAAATATAAAAAGTATAATTTTAGTTTTATAATGTTTAAAAAATAGAAAATGTTAAACAATGCATTGTTTAAGGATACAGGTATAGATATAGGTGGTAACTACTTTTAAAATGTCAGAGAATGATTAACAAAACACTTAAGATTGTAAATATCTTTGGTAAAAGGATGTGGAGGCAATTTGGAAGGAACAAAAAGAGGGCTTCAAATATTGGCAATGTGTTCTTTATTTTTGAAAATTCATAAACTATTATAAGAGCAATACATGTTGATCATAAATAAACAGTACAGAAGAATATAAGATTAAGAGTAAACATTTCCCTTTTCCTCTGCTCTAAAATTCTGTTTAAGAGAGGAAAAGAGCACTGTCAATAATTTAGGGTATATTCTTCTAGAGCAGTGGTTCTCAGTGTTGTTCCTGGGCCAACAACATGGACAACACCTGGTAACTTGTTAGAAATGCAAATTATCTGGCCTCATCCCAGAGCTGCTGATTTAGAAACTTTAAAGTTGAGGCTGTGTTATTTGTGTTTTAACGAGCTCTCTGGGTGGTTATTGACCCTGGTTAAATAATAGAATCACCAGAGAAACTGAAAAAACACTAGAACCCAGGAATTACCTTCAGAGATTTTTTTAAGCTCCTCCAGTAAATATAATGTTTAGATAAGGTTGAGAGTCACTGATCTAGGCTTTGTACACTATATATACTATACACACACACACATACACACATATGTATATATAATATACATAATGTATTATGTATAAATTGATCTAAGCTTTCTACATTACATATACACAATATATTATGTATATGTATATGTAGTGTAGAAAACCTAGACAAATAACTTACCCCTTTCTACATATTATATATTCCACTTTTCACTAATAGGTCAATGAATATAAATCTATTTTACTTCTTAGAGCAATAGTTCTTAACCAGGGTTGATTTTGCCTGTTTGACAGAGGACATTTGGCAGTAACTGGAGGTTTGTGTTTTGGGGGCTTTTTGGGTTTTTTTTTTTTTTTGGTTGTCACAACTGTGGGAGGTGCTACTAGCATTTAGTGGATAAGGACTAGGGATGCTGCTAAATATCATACAATGTACAGGACAGCTTCCCACAACAATGAATTATTTGATCCTAAATGTCAATAATGCTGAGGTTGAGAAATCCTGTTTTAGAGGGATCATAGTGTTCCATTCTCAGACAGTATTAGATTTTATCCAATCTATTCAAGTGAGCTTTGGTTACTTAATTTAATACCCACAGGCTATGAAGAGCTTCAGAAGATGTGGGTTATATGGGTATGCCTTGCCTCTTGACACACTTTCCTAAAACTTAATAAAGACACTTGATTTTTGCTACTTTTGTCTTCCACAGCAATCAAAACATCACTAGGTATGTTAAAAGTACTGAAGAAAAATCTGTTGAATTTAACAGAATCATCTCCAATTTCCACAATATAGTGAGATCCTGATGTATTTGTCTATGATTTCTGTTAAACCCTAGAAATGAAGGCTTGATATAATTATTTCTATGAATAGCAGAAAAAGTGGAATTAACCTTAGATTATCAGGTGGATTGCAGAGTGAATGATTAAAAATCATTTGCAAATAGTAAGCTGTCTGCTATGACCTTTCAGCTCCTGGTATTTTAACTGAGGGTTCTTTATTTACAGTTCAGTGATGTTGTAAACAGAGACATAGACCCACTGATGGGTCAGGCAGTCAAATACTGAATATGAAAAGGTCCACATTAAACTCTGCTTGCTTATATGAATCAGGCTGTCTTGGAATTGCGTGAGCCCGTGACACTGTGGCTTCGAGCTATTGACTTAAAGGGAAAACAAAAAATGGTTCCATAGCAAACAGAATGGGAAAAATCTTCAGTTTCAGTCCTACTGAGAGATTGAAAACCAGTTCTAGCTGAAACTTAGACCCAGTTAAGGCATTTCTTATTTCAAATAGTTAATGCCATAGAACTTAATATTTGAAGGCTTTGTCTAAGGTGTTGTTATTGCTTTCTTCTCTCATTTTCTAAGAAGATTTTTAGTATCTTGCAGATAGCTCTCTTTCGCTCTGGTAACAGAGATATCCACACATGCTATTGAATGTAGAGCCCTTAAAAACTATTATAACACTCTCAAACATTGCTCTCTAACTTTTTTCTTTAGATGTTTCTCATTTTTATCTTACCTCTGTGTCAACTATTTCTTTTTTCCTTCCTACATCCTTTAAGACTCTATTTCTCTTTGAAGCATTTCCATTCTTTGATTTCTCTGGCCTTGTTATGTAGTCAAGTCTCTCATTAGAAGAGGTGTTTGAGCAGTTATTTATTCATTCACCAAACACTGTCTGATTGACTAATATGAGTCAGACCTTGTGTAAGTTACCAAGGGATATTGTATGGTTCCTGCTATCTGAGTGTAATCACTATAGGAGGAAGACTAATACCTAAAAAATGTAATTGAATTTTACAGTGTGAATTCAGTGGGGTACAAACATGAAACAGTTTTGTTTTTCCTCAGTAACTGCCTTCAACTATTCATTGTTGAATTTCCATTTCTGTTGTTTTTTAACATCTTAGATATATCCTATCTCTTTCTCACCATTTGCCTAAAGACAAATAAAAAATGCTGATAATATCAAGTGTTGGTGAGGATGTGAAGTAGAATGCACCCGCATGGCTGGTATAAGTATTAGTTGATGCAACCATTTTGGAAAACCTTTGGCAGTAACTACTAATTTAAACATATGCTATCCTATGACCCATAAATTCTATTCCTAGGTATACACACAACCAAAAAGTAAACATATGTTTGCCAAAAGACATGTATTAGATTGTCCATAGCAGCCCTACGTATAATAAACATTGGAAATTTCTCAAACGTACAGGCATATCTCATTTTATTGTTCTTCACTTTATTGCACATTGCAGATATTGTTTTTTTTTAATTGAAGCTTTATGGCAACCTTGTGTAGAGCAAGTCCATTGGCATCATTTTTCCAACATCATTTGCTCACTTCATGCCTGTCAAATCTTGGTAATTCTCACAATATTTCAAAATTTTTATTATTAAATGTATTATGTTGATCTGTGATCAGTGATCTTTGATGTTACTATTGTAATTGTTTGGGGGCACCATAAACCATGCTCATATACGATTGTGAACTTAATCAATAAATGTTGTATGTATTCTGACTGCTCCACTGACTAGTCATTCACTGTCTCTCTCCCTCTCCAGGAGCCCCCCTATTTACTAAGACAGAACAATATTGAAAAGAGGCCAATTAATAACCCTAAAATGGCCTCTAAGTGTTCAAATAAAGGAGTCACATTTAGATCACATTAAATCAAAATCTGGAAATGATTAAGCTTAGTCATGTTGAAAGCTGAGACAGGCTAAATCTAGCCCTCTTGTGTCAAACAGCCAAGTTGTGAATACAAAGGAAAAGTTCCTGAAGGAAATTAAAAGTGCTCTCCAGTGAACATATGAATGATAAGAAGCAAAACAGACTTATGATGCTATGGAGAAAATTTTAGTGATCTGGATAAAATATCAAACCACCACAACATTTGATTAAGCCAAAGCCTAATCTAGATCAAAGTTGTAAACCTCTTCAATCCTTTGAAGGCTGAGAGTGGTAAGGAAACTGCAGAAGAAAATTTTGAAGATAGCAGAGGTTGGTTCATGAGGTTTAAAGAAAGAAGCCATTTTCATAACATAAAAGTGCAAGGTGAAGCAGCAAGTGCTGATGTAGAAGTGTAGCAAATTATATAGAAGATCCAGCCAAGATAATTAATGAAGGTGGATTCACTAAACAATAGATTTTAAATGTAGACTAAATAGCTTTCTATTAGAAGAAGATGACTTCTAGGACTTTCATAGCTAAAGAGAAGTCAATACCTGTCCTCAAAGCTTCAGAGAATAATTCTGGTAAAGATGGCAGAGTAGAACACTGTACTTGCCTCCTCCCACAACCACCTCAAAATTACAACTAAACTACAAAACAAGCATCATTGAGAATCACTTAAAGTTCAGCTGAACAGAAATCCTATAACTAGAAATATAGAGAAGGAGCCAATTCTAGACTAGTAGGAGGGATTTAAACACCAAACAAGCTAGTTCCAAACCCATATATGATGGTTAAAAACTGGGAGGATTATCTTGACTGTGGAGGTTCCCCCTGAGGAGTGAGAGATCCCAGCTCTACAATAGGCTCTATAACCCAGGGTTCCAGTGCCAGGAATAGAAGTCTCCAGAACTTCTGGTTGTAAAAAACAGCAGAAAAAAATGGCTGAGATGAAGTGTGGCAGGAGTATAATGCTTTCCTCTTAAAGGGCCCACACACCAGACTTACTTGTACTTACTCGCCGAGGAACTCACTCACTCTGAGCTTGTTAAAACTGTTTGCCAAGACCTTGATGATTCCCTGAGACCCTGCTCTACCCAACTTGTGGGACCACAATAGCCACTTTTTTGACTTATGCTGTGGACTTTTCTAAAATCTCCAAAAGATTCATAAACCTTAAAGAAGCAACAGTGCCCCTTACTTCTTGACAAGCAGCCCCAAGACCGGCACTAGTGGCAGCCTGCCTTAGTTAACAATTTAGCCTTTCTCAGGCACCACCAAGCCCAGCACAAGTGGCAAGCACCTGCAGATTATTTTTTAGTTCATACCAAGTTGCCCTGAGCAAGGCACAGTCAGCAGCTGAACTTGGACTGCAATAGAGCCCCTCCCAAGGAGCCCCAGAACCAACACAGCTGGTGGCTAGCTTTAGACCACACCAAAGCACCATCCAACCACCTTCGCAAATGGCAAAAACAAAGGGCGCACAGTAGGCACCAGAGCCCTGATAAAGTTAATCATGGTCCATAGGGTCAGCTCTTATGCAACATCTCCTTCACTGTAATCAGAGCCAGTCCTCACAACCAATCAGAGTGAGGGTCAATTCTGCCCATTGATGTGCTGACAGCAATCAAGGCTCAAGTACAATAGGAGTGCACACATAACCCATAAAAGGGACACACCTGGAGCACCAGATTCAGGTGACCAGGGAAACTGTGCCACTGGGCCCAAAGGACATCTACTACATAAAGCCTTTCTACTGAGACTGAGAGACTTAGGAGTCCTACCTAATATATAGAAAGAAACACAGGGAGGCAGCCAAAATGGGGAGACAAGGAAACATGTCCCAAATGAAAGAACAGAACAAAGCACCAGAAAAAGAACTAAACAAAAAATGAAGATAAGTAATCTACTAGATGCAGAGTTCAAAACACTAGTTTTAAAGACACTCAATGATCTCAGTGACAACTTCAACAAAGAGATAGGAAACAAAAATGGAGATAGAAAATACAAAAATGGACCAGTCAGAAATGAAGAATACAATAACTGAAACAGATATTTTTAGGAGGAATCAACAGTAGATTAGATAAATCAGAAGATTGAATCAGTGATTTGGAAGAGAAGGTAGCAGAAATTTTCCAACCAGAAAAGCAAAATGATTATTCGAAAACATGAGGATAGTTTAAGGGGACGCTGGGACAACATCAAACATCACAACATTCACATCATAGGGGTACCAGAAGGAGAAGAGAGACAGCAAGGAACTGAAAATCTATTTGAAGAAATGATGACAGAAAACTTCCCTAACCTGGCCAAAGAAATAGACATAAAAGCATAGAAAATGCAGAGAGTTCCAAACAACATGAACCCACAGAGGCAAATACCAAGACACATTATCATTAAAATGACAATTGTTAAAGATAAAGAGAATCTTAAAAGAAGCAAGAGAAAAGCAATTAGCTATAAGAGAGCTCCATATGACTGTTGGCTGATTTCTTATCAGAAACTTTGCAGGCCAGAAGTGATTGGCAGACAATATTGAAAGTCATGAAAAGCAAGGGCCTACAACCAAGATTACTCTACCCAGCAAAGCTATCATTTAGAATAAAAGGACAGATAAAGAGCTTCCTAGACAAGAAAAAACTAAAGTAGTTTATCACCACCAAATCAGTATTATAAGAAATGTTAAAGTGACCTTTTAAGAAGAAAAAGAAGAAAAAAAAATCAGAATATGAATAATAAGATGGTAGTAACTACCATTTATCTACCAATAATTACTTTAAATGCAAATGGATTAAATGCTTCTATCAAAAGACATGGCCCCAGGGAGAAATCCCCACAACCCCTGGCTGCTGCTCCGGGGGGCACTGTCCTTTTTACAGGTGAGAAGATGTGATACAAAATAGTCACAGAGATGTAAAGTACAGCATTAGGGAATAGAGTCAATAATATTGTAATAACTATGTATGGCGTCAGATGGGTACTAGATTTATCAGGGTGATCACTTTATAAGTTATATAAATGTCTAATCATTATGTTGTAGACATGAAACTAATATAAAATAATGTTGAAGGTCATCTGTAATTAAAAAATAAAAAGATATAGGGTGGCCGAATGGATAAAAAAACAAGATTCTTATATATGCTGCCTACAAGAGACTCACTTCAGAATGAAAGACACACACACACTGAAAGTAAAGGGATAAAGATATTTCACAAAAATGGAAACATAAAAAAACAGGTAGTAATCTTTACACCAGACAAACTAGACTTTAACAGAGTCTATAACAAGGGACAAAGAAGCACCCAGTAATCTTACTTCTGGATATTTATCCAAAGAAACCCAAAACAGTACTTTGAAGGGACATGTGATTTTATATGTTTATTGCAGCATTATTTACAATGGCCAAGATATGGAGGCAATCTGGGTGTTCGTCAATACATAAAGGAGCAAAGAAGAGGAAGTATGTATACAATAGAATATTTCTCAGCCATAAAAGAATAAAATATTGCCATCTGCAACAACATGGATGGACCTAGAGTGTATTATGCTGAGTGAAATAAATCAGATGGATAAATATCAAATGATTTCACTTATATGTGGACTCTAAAAAGCAAAATAAACAAACAAACTAAACAGAAACAAACTAATAGATACAAAGAACATGTTTATTGTTGTGAAATGAGGGAAGGATCAGGTGAACCAGAATACTCACTTTCAGAAAAATGGGATTACATTTATGTTGAGCCTTGAGGTAGAGACAATCACCAGGTTGACAAAACAACACAAGCAAAGACATGCGTACAAATTCCTGTTTTGTGGAACCTTATGATCTCACCAATAATTTCCAAGTTATGTGAAATGTTCAAGAACTTCTCCCTTGGGCAGCTTCACAAAACAAATAGCCTTGGCAAGTTAAAATTCTCACAAAATTGGAAAATTCAATAGCATACCATACTGTTGGCTTAATTTCTTGTCATACACACTTATTGATAGTCATTTTAATTCTCACAAATAAATTTGTTGGCAACATTTCAGGTTAAACATATATTTAGCGACACTGTACTCAAAGACAGCATGCTGTTTAGTTGCCCATTGTATACATGCAAACATGCTGCTTCCTTCCCTGAATTCCCTATTGAAGTTCACCAGGCCTTTTGACTCCTGGTGAAAGTCAAGTTTAGCTTTGTGCCCAGCAGCCTTTATGGAATGATTTCCCACGAAATTTACCATAAAATGACTAACTTGCCTCAGTATTATATCATTATCTTGATTCTAGCCAAAATATTTCATTTTAAAATACAGAATGATTGGGAAATATTTCTGAAGTAGGTACATAAGACATGCTGCAAGGTTTTTGTCCAATATAAAACTTAAGTCTGTGGGGTAGGAAGCTTTGGTAGGCCTTCGTTTGTTTTCTGGTTTTTACTTTCATCCCATATTGAGATAGGTAAACAAAATAAGAAGTACTATTATCTTTTTTCTTTCTGTAGAGAAAAATCATGCCTAATATTGTTAGTAGGTATTTTTTCTGTCGTTGTTATTTCTCTTTCCTTTCTTTTTCTCTTTCTTTCTTTCTTTCTTTCTTTCTTTCTTTCTTTCTTTCTTTCTTTCTTTCTTTCTTTCTTTCTTTCTTTCTTTCTTTCTATCATGGTAAGAATAAAGCATTTTTGGCTATGAGTTTTTTCCATAAAAGTGAATCTTCCAGGCAATCGAAATTTACCTCAAGAAAATTTTGTTGGCAACAGATGAAATTCTGGATAACAACAATTAAGGACCAGTATATCTATAGATGTTTGTTTGGCTGATCTGTTCTCTTTTCTTTCCAATTTAATGGCATGTTTAGTGAAACAATAAACATCATGAGGGCTATAGGCTTTAGTCAGGGATATTAACATGTTACTAAATGACCGATAAATTGTACCAGTGCTGATTTTTTTGTTCCTAAGTCTAAGATTTAACACTGTTTTAGAAACAGAAGCTGTACATCATCATAATGTTCTGTCTTTGTATTTCTGACTAGAATTTAGCTATGTCTACACATTCTAAAGGGCAGTCCAAATGGAGTGATACAGTTAGAGTCCTTTACAGGGTACATAATAAGAACTCTGTTTTTTTGATTTTCACACGCAATGCAATTTTATTTTGCGTCACATCAACTGGATTCTCAACGATTATATAAGCCACCTTGAAGGCTTATACCATTCAGAAAAATTTGACTATCAGTTTAGCATATAGTATCCCTATTCTTTCATTCCTACAAGCTGGTTTTTCACACAGCAGCCTGAATAATGTTTTTTTCTTTAATAATATAGAACTAATATTGTCATACCCCTTATTATAATCTCTTAATAGTTTCTCATTTTAACCTACATTATATTCAAGTATGTATCTACAAATCTGCCCTTTTAATACCATACTCCAGTCACATTTGCCATGTTTTTCTGCTTGGCTCTCTGTAATGCTCAAAGTTTTTCTTCTACCACAGTTTCTTTATATATGCAGTTTCCTTTGTCAGAAACAAACTTAGCCCTTCCTCTAAATGTTTCACATGGTTGGATCCTCCTCCTTACCATTTAGATCTCAGACAAATTTTATCTTCTTAGGCAGGCCTATCCCAAATGTAGAGTAAGCCCTAGTCATTCCACACAATTACAACATTTTATTTCCTTCATGGTACAGAATTATCTATCTCCCATTACTAAAATATAACTTGTATGAAGGTGGGCTATTTGTCTTACCACGCTATCTCCTGAATGTGACACAATGCCCATAGCTTGGGGTCTGTAAATATTTGTTGAATAAATGAATGAAAAAAAACAGAATATTAGAGGTGGAAGTGCATGCGTTTTGAGGTCATTGAGTTCAACTTTCATATAGAAGTAAAAAAATCAGGGTACATAGAGGTAATGTGACTCAGCCAATGAAGTAAAGTAAATTAATGGTAGAACTGGGACTAGAACTAGATCTTGCTGTAACCAGTTTGGGAATTTTTATAGTAAGATGTTAGAATTTATTAAGCTATTGTAAGTAACTACTTCAACAAAACTCCTTATAGTTCAGAGACCCTATTTGGAGAGAGTTATGTTTAACCAAAAAGTATGCCACCCTAATAACAGAAATGTCATCTGCTAGCATTTACATTAAATACTTTTAAATCATAACCCCAACTGAGCCAAAAAATTAATTCGTTCCTGTGGCTCAACCTCTCTGTGGTGTTATATCACATTGGTTATTAATACAAATATTAGAACCAGAGATATATGAGTTTGGATACCAGCTCTGCTACTTAAAATTGTATAGTCTTATTTTTTCTGGTATTCAGTAATTTTACATTTAATAAACTGTAGGCTACTTATCCAATATACTTTTTGACAGCTATATTGAAATGAAATTCATATACCATAAAAATTTCCCATACTTAAAATTTTAAATTCAATAGCATTTAGTAATTCTCAGAGCTGTGCAACCATACCATAATCCATTTTAAGAATATTTTCATCAATTAAAAGAGAAAGATCATATCAATTAGCATTCACTCATCATTCTATCACTGCCATCTCTTCAGCCTTTGGCAAAGAAGACTCATCTACTTTTTCTATCCATATATGTGCCTGTTCTGAAAATTTCATATTAATAGAATCATATAGTACATGACCCTTTGTGACTGGCTTCTTTCACTTAGATTAATGTTCTTAAGATTCATTCATGTTGCAGCATGTAGTAGTATTTCATTCTTTTTAGTGGCTATATAATATTTCACTTGTGCATATATACCACAATTTGTTTATTCATTTATCAGGTAACAAACACTTGAGTTGTTTACACTTTTTGGCTCTTATATGTAATACTGCTATGAACATTTGTGCACAAGTTTTTGTGTGGATGTATGATTTTTAATTCTCTTGTGTATATACCTATAAGTAAATTGCTGAGTCCTTGGGTATTTGCATGTTTGTTTTTTTTTTTGGAACTCCTAAACATTTTTTTCAAAGTGGCTGTACAATTTTAAGTTACTACAAGCAATATATGAGGGTTCTAATTTTTCCACACATTGGCCAACACTTGTTATTAAACATTTTAGTGTTTAGATAATAGCCTTTCTGACCTGTGTTCGGTTGTATCTCATTGTGGTTTTGTTTTGCATTTCTCTGGTGGATAATAATTAACATATTTTCATATGTTTATTGAACATTTGCATATCTTCTTTAAAGAAATGTCTAATCAAATCATTTGCATATTTTAGAGTTGTCTTTTTACTGAATTGTAATAAATCTTTACATATTTTGTAGAAAAATTCTTTATCAGATATATAATTTGCAAATATTTTCTTCAGTTTTTTGGGGTGAATGGTGTAGATGATAGAGGCTCTGTTCATCCCTCTAGAGACCAAATCAAAGTTGTTACAGAAACGAGGAAACAGCAAGGAAAGTCGCCTGGGATCTAGATGAAAAATCCATACAAATGGAGAAATCTAAGAAATCAACCTGCAATGGCAGAAGGTAGGACAGTGCGAGGACACAACTCTGTCTGGTCCCCAGTGGTTGAGTGGGACAGAGGCTATGACAGCTGCAAATGCCTCTTAAAGGGGCTGTGTTCGCAAGTGGACCTTCCCAGTGACGGACCTGTGCACTCTGAGCACCAGGATTGGTCTGGCTGCACAGGGGACATGAAGGACTTACAAGGGAACACTGAGTTGTTGGAGTGAGGGCTGAGGTGAGATTTGCTCTGTACGGAAGTGCCAGCGATATCAATTGTTCTTCTGTTGAGCCGTCCCAACTCCTACTGCATGGACTCAGCACTGCCATAGTGGAGATGTCATCAGACTGGACAAAAGAGATCGCTCTGCCCAGAGGATTCCCTGAAATTCTGCCTCCACCAACTCTCAGCTCTCTCTAAGCCACATCCAGATGTGTCCTTGTTTAGTCAGGTGCCCCTTGCTGAGTAGCACCTACACTCACACAGGTGGCAGCTGGCCTCGGTTTATGGTGTGGCCATTTGCGGCAACTATAGGCACAGCATCTGTGGATTGCTTGCTAAATTTTAACAGGGGGACCCAGAGGGGCACAGGTTGGGGCTAAATTTGGCCTGCAGCTGAACCCCTCTCAGGATTGCACTGAACATCTGCCACACAAAGCTGCACTAATAAGACAGGGAGACTCAAGAGCTTTGCTTAGTGCATAGAAACAAATACAGAAAGGCAGCCAAAATGGGAAGACAAAGAAGCAAACACCATATGAGAAAACAGAGCAGAGATCCAGAAATAATGGAATCAAGCAATATCACAGATGCAGAGTTCAAAACACTGGTTATAAAGATGTTCAATGAACATGGGGGAAGTGTAGAAGAATTTAGTGAGAACTTTAAAAAAGAGATTTTTAAAAAAGTGGAAATGGAAATTATAAAAGGGAACCAGTCAGAAATAAAGAACACATTATCTGAGATGAGAAGCATATTAAATGGAAGAAACAAAGTGAATAAAGAAGAGGATCAAAGGACCTATATAGAGCATGGGAAAGCTAAAGACACACAAACAGAGTGGCAAGAAAAAAGAAGCCAAGACTATAATAATAATTTAAGGAGTCTATGGGACACTATTAAAGGTAAAAATATGCATGTCATAGGGGTACCAGATAAAAAAACAAGACGTTAAAGAGCTATTTGAAGAAATAATTATGGAAAACTTCCTTAACTTGGTGAAGGAAATAGACCTACAATCACAGGAAGCTCAGAGAGTCCCATAGACCAGGAACTCAAAGAGGCCCACACCAAGACATCTCATAATTAAAATGCCAAAGATTAAATGCAAAGAGAGAATCTTAAAAGCAGCAAGAGAAAGCAGTTAGTTACCTACAAGGGAGCACCCATAAGACTGGCAGCTGATTTCTCAAATGAAACTAGCAGGACAGAGGGTTTGGCACAAAATATTCAAAGTGATGAAAATCCACGATCTACAACCAAGATTATTTTATCCAGCAGAACTATCATTTAGAGTCCAAGGACAGATAAAGAGCTTTCCAGACAAAACAAAAACAAAAACAAAAACAAATAAACAAACAAACAAAAAAACGCTAAAGGAACTTATCATCACCAAGTCAGTATCACAGGAAATGTTGGAAGCACTTCTTTAAGAAGAAAAAACATGTATCAAAAGCAGGAATAAAGAATGGTAATAACTACATTCCTATCAACAAGTACCTCAAATGGAAAAGAATTAAGTGCTTCAACCAAAAGACAGAGTGGCTGAATGGATAAGAAGAAAAGACCCCTACAAAGGCTGCCTACAAGAGACTCACATCAGATGAAAAGACACACAGTCTAAAAGAAAGGTGATATAAAAAGATATTGCCTTGATGTACCTAGAGGGTATCGCATTGAATGAGTCAGATAGAGAAAGACAAATATCCCATGATTTCACATGAATGTGAAATCTAAAGAACAAAATCATCATCAACAACAACAACAATAGCGGAAATAATCTCATAGATGTAGAGAATATTTTGAGGGATACTAGAAGGGATGGGGTTTGGGGGCACAAAAAAAGGCAAAGAGGTACAAATGGATAGTTGCAGAATAGACATAGAGATGGAGAAAATGTTTAATAATGTTGTAATAAATATGTAAGGGGGGAGAGTTATGTGGATCTCTGATCACTATGCTATAACACTGAAACTGGTATATTATTGTATGCCAACTATAATTGAAAAAAAAAGTCTGAATTGTACAATGTAAATACAAGCAACCAATTGCCTATTATATTTCAATAAAGGAGGAAAAAAAAGATGATCCACATCAAATAAAAATATTTTCTCCAATTCTGTCTTTTCATGTTTTTAATGGTATCCTTTGAACTACAATCTTTTCTTAACTTTTATGAGGTTTATAGTTTTTTTTGTTTGTTTATTTTTTGTTATTTTGGTTTTTTTCGTTTGTTTGTTTTTGGTCGTTTGTGCCATTGGTGTCATATCTTAGAAGGCTTTGACTAACTCAAGGTCATGAAGATTTACTCCTTTATTTTCTTCTAACAGCTTTATAGTTTTTCCCCTTACACCAGGTCTATGTTGCATTTTGAGCTTATTTCTTTTTATAGTGTGAGATAAGGGGCCAAATCCATTGAATATACGGTTGTACCAATACTATTTGTTGAAGGGGCTATTCTTTCCCCCCAATGATTGTCTTAGCACCTTTGTCAAAAATAAATTGACTATAAAGGTAGGTTTTGTTTCTAGACTCTCAATTCTATTCCATTGATCTATGTCAATTTTTGTTCCAGTATCACACAGTCTTGATTAATATAGCTTTGTAGTAAGTTTTGAAAGATAGAAATACCAGTCTGCCAAGATTGTTTTTCTCTTTCAAACTGTGTTGGATATTATGGGTACCTTGTATTTCCAAATGAGTTTTATCATCTCCATATTAATTTCTGAAAAAAAGACAACTAGGATTTTGATGGAAATTGTGCTGAAGCTGTAGATCAATTAAGTGTTGTTATCTTAACAATATTAAGTCTTCCAATCTTTGAATATAAAATGTGTTTCCATTTATTTAGATATTTAATTTTTTCAACAATATTTTACAGTTTTCAGATATAACTTACACTTCTTTAGTTAAATTTATCCCTAAGTACTTTATTCTTTTTGGTGCTATTATAAGTGGGATAGTTTCCTTAATTTTATTTTCATGTTTTCATTGGTTGCATTTAGAAGTTGAACTAATTTTTGTATATTAATCTTGTATCCTGCAACTTTGTTTAACTAGTTACTTATCTTTTTTTATTTTTGTGGGCTCTTTAGGGCTTTATACATCAGATCATGTCATCTGCAAAAAGAGATAGTTTTACTTTCTCCTTTCCAATCTAACTGCCCTTACTTCATTTCATGTTTCCTATCTTCTTTTCCCTTTCTTTCTTCCCCCTCTCACCTTCCCTTCTTCCTTAACTTTCTTTCTTTCTTTCTTTCTTTCTTTCTTTCTTTCTTTCTTTCTTTCTTTCTTTCTTTCTTTCTT
>NW_011889491.1:312937-336500 GCF_000151845.1 Pteropus vampyrus | reverse complement strand
GTCTCTACTTGTTTGTCCCGTTCATTTGTTGCTTTAGGTTTCTATCCTACATATAAGTTATATCATCTTATTTTCAACTTTTGCTGTCTGGCTTATTTCGCATACCATGATTATCTCGAGGGCCAGCCATATTGTCTCAAATGGCAGTATTTCATCTCTTCTTATGACTGAGTAATATTTTATTGTATATATGTACCACAGCTTCTTTAGCCAATCACCTGTCGTAGAACACTTTGGTTGCTTCCATGTCCTAGCCATTGTGAATAATGCTGCTATGATCGTTGGTGTGCAAATATCTTTTTAGATATGGGTTTTCAAATCTTTGGGGTAAATACCCAGTAGAGAGATTGCTGGATCATATGAGAGATCAATTCTTAGTTTCTTGAGGAACCTCCATACTGTTTTCCATAGTAGCTGTACCAATTTGCAAATCCCACCAGCACTGTATGAGGGTTTCTTTTTCTCCGCATCCTCTCCAGAATTTGTTATTACATGTCTTGTTGATTATATTTATTATAACAAGTGTGAGATCGTATCTCATTGTGGTTTTGATTTGCATTTCCCTAATACTGATGCATGTTGAGTATCTTTTCAAATATTTGTTGGACATTTGCATGTCCTCTAGGGAGTAGTGTTTGTTCAGGTCCTCTTCCCATTATTTGATTGGGCCGTTTGTTTTTTGTTGTTATTGAGTTGTGTGAGTTCTTTGTATATTTTGGATATTAGGCCCTTAATGGAGGCATTGCTTGCAAATATATTTTCCCATTTGGATGGTTGACTCTTTACTTTGTTGACAATTTCTTTTGCTGAGCAGAAGCTTTTTAGTTTGATGTAGTCTCATTCATTTATTTTATCTTTTACTTCCCTTGCTTTTGAGGTCAAATTCATAAAATCCTCATTAAGTCCAAGGTCCCTGAGTTTAATTCCTTTGTTTTCTTCTATGCACTTTATTGTTTCAGGTCTTATATTCAGGTCCTTAATCCATTTTGAGTTAATTTGGGTGTGTGTCAATACACAACAGTCTTGTTTCATTCTTTTGCAGGTCCTTTCCAGTTTTCCCAGCACCATTTATTGAAAAGGCTTTCCTTTCTCCACTATATGTTTTTGGATTTTTTATTGAAAATTATCTGCCCATATAATTGTGGGTTTAGTTCTGGACTCTCGATTCTGTTCCAGTGGTCCACGTGTCTGTTTTTCTGCCAATAAAAACACATTCTGTTTTGATTACTGTCACTTTGTATGATAATTTGAAGTCAAGCAGAGTGATGCCTCCAGACTTGTTCTTTATTCTCAGGATAGCTTTGGAAATTTGGGGTCTTTTGTGCTTCCATATGAATCTGTTGATTTTTTGTCCCGTTTCTTTAAAAAATGCCGATGGGATTTTGATGGGGATTGCATTAAATCTATATAACGCTTTAAGTAATAAGGTTATTTTAACTATGTTGATTCTTCCAATCCAAGAACACTGAATATCTTTCCAATTCTTTTAATAAGGTCTTGTAGTTTTCATTATATTTCTTTCACATGTTTCATTAGATTTATTCCTAGGTATTTTATTCTTTTTGTTGCAGTTGCAAAATGAATTACTTTTTCCACTTATTTTTCTTACATTTTATTATAAGAGTATAGAAACACCATGGATTTTGAAAATTGATTTCGTGTCCAGAATATTACTGTATTTGCTTATTGTTTAAACTAGTGTTCTTGTGGAGTCTTTAGTGTTTTCTATATAGAGATTCATGTCATCCACAAATAATGACAGTTTGACTTCTTCATTTCCTATTGGATGCTTTTTATATCTTTCTCTTGCCTGATTGCACAAATTAGGAGCTCCAATGTTATATTAAATAGAGTGGCAATAGTGGACAGCATTGTCTTGTTCCCGATCTTGGAAGGTTTTTAGTTTTTTACCATTAAGTATAATGTTGACTGGGCGATTATCATACATGACCTTTATTGTTAAGGTACTTTTCTTCTATACCAATTTTGTTAACTCTTTTGATCATAAATGGATGCTGTATCTTGTTGAAGGCTTTTTCTGCATCTATTGATATGACGATATGATTCTATTTTTTAATTTGTTTGTTGGCGTATCACATTAATTGATTTGCCTATGTTGAACCATTTCTGTCCCTGAGATTAAGCCCACTTCATTGTTTCATGAATTTTTTTAATATGTTACAGTATTCGGTTCACTAGTATCTTATTTAGGATTTTTGCATCTCTGGTCATGAGTGATATTGGTCTGTAGTTTTCTTTTTTAGTGTTATCTTTATCAGGTTTTGGTATCAAGGTAATATTGGCCTCATAAAATGAGTTTTGAAGTCTTGCCTCCTCTTCTATTCTTTGGAGGAGTTTGAGGAGAATAGATATTAAATCTTTGAATGTTTGGTAGAATTCAATGATGAAGCCATCTGGTCCTGGACTTTGACTTTTTGGTAAGTTTTTGATGATTGTTTCAATTTCCATACTGCTGATCAGTCTATTTAGATTTCCCAGTTTTTCTTGATTCAGTCTAAGAAGGTTTTATCTTTCTAAGTACTGGTCCATTTCTTCTAGGTTATTAAATTTGGTGTTATATACTTTTCATAGTATTCTTGTATGATTCTTTGTATTTCTGCGGTGTCTGTTGTAATTTCTCTTCTTTCATCATTGATTTTGTTTATTTGTGTCCTTTCTCTTTTTTCTTTAGTGAGTCTAGCCAAAGGTTTATCAGTTTTATTAAACTTCTCAAAAAATCAGCTATTCGTTTCATTTATTTTTTCTATGTTTTGTTTTAAAATTTATTTAATTCTGCTTTAATATTGATATTTCTTTTCTTCTGCGGAATTTCAGCTTCATTTGTTCTTCCTTTTCTAGTTTTTTAGATGAAGCATTAGGTTATTTATTTGGGCTCATTCTTGTTTTTGGAAGTAGGCCTGTAATGATATGAAGTTTCCTCTTATGATCTTTTTGCTGTGTCTCAAAAAGTTTGTTATGTCGTACTATCTTTATCATTAGTTTCTATGTATCTCTTGTTCTCTCTTTTTATTTCTTCTCTGACACATTTATTCTTGAGTAGCATGCCGTTTAATCTCCATGTATTTGTGTTTCTTTCTGATTACTTTTTACAGCTGATCTTTAGTTTCAAAGCATTATGATCAGAGAATTTCTGGAATGATTTCAACCCTCTTATATTTGTTGAGGCTATCTCTGTGTCCCAGTATGTGGTCAATTCTTGAGAATGTTGCATGTGCACTACAGAAGAATGCATAAGCAGTTGTTTTAGGATGGAAGGCTCTGTAAATGTCAATAATGTCCAATTGGTCTAATGTGCCATTTAAGGATGTTATTTCCTTATTTATTTATTTTTTTGGATAATGTCCATATCTGACAATGGGGGGTTTAGGTCCCTTACTATGATATTGTTTTGATCTGTTTCTCCCTTTAGTTCTATTTGTAATTGCTTTATATATTTTGGGGCTCCCTGATTTGGAGCATAGATATTAAGAAGTGCTATGTCTTCTTGGTACATGATTTCCTTTATCATTATGAAGTGTCCCTCAGTATCTTTCTTTACCTTTTTTATTCTGAAGTCTATTTTGTCTGCTATTTGTATCACTACTCATGCTTTTCCCTGAATGCCATTTGCTTGAAATATCATTGTCTACCCTTTCACTATGAGTCTATATTTGTCTTTGGAACAGAGAAGTGTCTCCTCGAGGCAACATATGATTGGGTTTTATTTTTCATCCAATCTGCAATTCTATGCTTTTTTTATTGGTGAGTTCAGTCCACTTACATTTATAATGATTATGGAAATATGAGGTTTACCTATAATCTTTTTATCTTTAGCTTTCTGATAGCTTGGTGTTTCAATTGATTTCTTATCCTGTGTGTCCTTTTTTTAAAAAAAATAATTATTTAAATTAGTTTCAAGTATATAGTCCATTGGTTAGACATCTATATATTTCATAAAATGATGCCCCCAATGGCTCCTTTTCTCCCCTAGTCCTTCACCTACCCATCATCTTAATGCTAATTGCATTCCCTCTGCCATGTTCGATATCCCCATGAATAATTATCAACTACTAATTTGTACTTACTTAATCCTTCACCCCATTCTCCCAGCCCCTCATCATCCCTCCATTTCCATCATCAAATTGTCCACTACATTTCTGAGTCTGTTTTTCATTAGTTTGTTCTTCTTATTCCTTAGATTCCACATATAAGTGAAATCATATGGTATTTCTTTTTCTCTGACTTATTTCACTCAACACACTAATCTCAAGGTATATCATATCATTGTAAATGGTAGAATTTCATTATTTTTAATGGTTGAGTAATATTCCATTTATAGATGAACCATAATTTCTTTATCCAATCGTCTATTGATGGGCACTTAGGTTGCTTCCATATCTTGGCTATTGTAAATTGTGTTGCCTGAATATAGGAGTGAATAGATCTTTACCAATTATTGGTTTGGTTTTATTTGAATAAATACCAAGAAATGCAATTGCTGAGTCAAAAGGTATACCCATTTTAAATTTTTTGAGAAACCTCCGTACAATTTTCCATAGAGGCTGTACCAATTCGCAATCCCACCAACAATCTAAGAGGGTTCTCTTTTCTCCACATCCTTGTCAACACTGTTTTTTTGATTTATTGATGATAACCATTCTGACAGGTTTGAGGTGATATTTCATTGTGTTTTGAATTTGCATTTTTCTAATGGTTAGTGACCTTGAGCATTTTTTCATATGTCTATTAGTCATTTGTATTTCTTGTTTGGAGAAGTATCTGTTCAGGTCTTCTGCACATTCTTTAATTAGATTGTTTGCTTTTTGTTGTTGAGCTGTATAAATTCTTTATATATTTTGGATATTAATCACTTATCAGATGTATCATTAGCAAATATCTTCTCCCAAACTGTCAGTTGTCATTTTGTTTTGTTGATGGTTTCCTTTGCTGTAGAAAAGCTTTTTAGTTTAATGTAGTCCCATTTATTTATTTTTTCTTTTGTTTCTCTTGCTCGAGGAGATACATCTGAAAAGAAATTTCTGTTAGTGATATCAGAGAGTTTATTGCCTATGTTTTCTTTTAGAAGTTTTATGGTTTCGGGTCTTACATTTAAGTCAATTTTTTAATCACTTTTGACTCTATTCTTGTGTATGGTGCAAGAAGATGGTCCAGGTTCTTTTTTTCTTTTCTTTTCTTTTTTCTTTTTTGCATATATCTGTCCAATTTTTCCAACACCATATACTGAAAAGACTGGTTTTACACCATTGTATATTCTTACCTCCTTTGTTATATATTAAGTGAGCATATAGGTGTGGATTTATTTCTGGGCACTCTATTCTGTTCCATTGATCAATGTATCTGTTTTTATGCCAGTACCATGATATTTTGATTACTGTAGCTTTGTAGTATACCTTGATATCAAGTAGTGCGATGCCTCCAACTTTGTTCTTCTTTCTCAAGATTGCCGTGGCTATTCGGGGCTTTTTATGACTCCATATAAATTTTAGGATTATTTGTTCTAGCTCTCTGGAAAATGACATTGGTATTTTAAGAGGGATTGCATTGAATCTATACATTACTTTGGGTAGTATGACCATTTTAAAGATGTTGATTTTTCCTACCCATGAACACAGTATATGCTTCCATTTATTTGTATCTTCCTCAATTTCTTTTTTCAATGACATAATTTTATGAAAACAGGTCTTCTACTTTCTTGGTTAATTTGTTTCCCAGGTATTTTAGTTTTCGATGCAATTGTAAATGGCATTGTTTTCTTAGTTGCTCTTTCTGAAAGTTCATCATTGGTGTATAAAAATGACACTGACTTCTGAATATTTATCTTGTAACATGCTACTTTACTGAATCCATTGATCAGTTCTAACAGTTTTTTGGTGTAATCTTTAGGGTTCTCTACATATAGTATCATGTCATCGGCAAATAACAAGAGTTTACTTCTTCTTTTCCAATTCAGATGCCTTTTATTTCTCTTTCTTGTCTTATTGCTGTGGCTAGCACTTCCAATACAATGTTGAAGAGGAGTACTGAACGTGGGCATCCTTGTCTTTTTCCTGATCTTAAGGAAAATGCTTTTAGTCTTTCCCCATTGAGTATGATGTTAGCTGTAGGTTTGTCATATATGGCCATTATTATGTAGAGGCATGTTCCTTCTATTCTCACTTTGCTGAGAGCTTTTATCATAAATGGATGCTGGATTTTGTCAAATGCTTTTTCTGCATCTATTGATATGATCATATGGTTTTTATCTTTCAATTTGTTAATGTGGTATATCACATCAATTGATTTGTGGATATTGAACCAACTTTGCATCCCAGGAAAAAATCCAACTTGATCATGGTGTTTGATATTTTTTAATGTATTGCTGATTCGGTTTGCTAATATTTTGTTGAAGATTTTTGCATCAATGTTCATAAGAAATATCAGCCTATAGTTTTCGTTTTTGTAATGTCTTTGCCCGGTTTTGGAATCAAGATAATGGTGGCCTCATAAAAAGAGTTAGGGGGACTTCTCTCTTCTTGAAATTTTTGGAATAGTTGGAGAAGAATAGGTGATAATTATTCTTTGAATGTTTGGTAAAATTTGCCTATTAAGCCACCTGGTCCAAGACTTTTGTTTTTTGGGAAGTTTTTGAATACTGATTATATTTCATTGGTAGTAATTGGTAGATTAAGATTTTCAGTTTCTTCATGACTCAGTCTTGGGAGATTGTATGTTTCTAGGAATGTGCTCATTTCTTCCAGATGATCCAATTTGTTGGCATATAATTGTTTGTAGTATTTTCTTATGATCCATTGTATTTCTGTGCAGTCCGTGGTTATTTCTTCCCTTTCATTTCTGATTTTATTTATTTTATTCATCTCTCTTTTTTTCCTTGATGAGTCTATGTAAGGGTCTGTCAATTTTGTTTATCCTTTCAAAGAACCAGCTCTTGGTTTCATTAATCTTTTGTATTGTTTTTCTAGACTCTCTTTCATTTATTTCCTCTCTGATCTTTCTTATTTCCTTCCTTCTATTGACTTTGGGTTTTGTTTGTTATTATTTTTCTAGTTCTTTTCATTGTAAGTTTAGATTGTTTATTTGAGCTTTTTGTTGTTTCTTGAGGTAGGCCTGTATTGCTATTAATTTCCCTCTTGGGACTGCTTTCACTGTGTCCCATAGATTTTGAGTCATGTTTTTTTCATTTTCATTTGTCTCTAGGTATATTTTGATTTCTTCCTTGATCTCATTAATAACCCATTCATTGTTTAGTAGCATGTTATTTAGCCTCCATATGTTCGTGTATTTTTGAGTTTTTTTCTTGTAGTTGATATCTAGTTTCATACCATTGTGATCAGAGAAGACGGTTGATATGATTTCAATCTTCTTAAATTTATTGAGACTTAATTTGTGTCCTAACAAGTCTTCTATCCTTGAAAATATTCCATATGCACTTGAGAAGAATGTATATTTTGCTGCTTTGGGGTAAAATGCTCTGAAAATATCTATTAAGCCCATCTGTTCCAGTGTGTCTTTTAGGCCCATTGTTTCCTTGTTGATTCTTTGCCTGGAAGATCTGTCCATTAGTGTCAATAGAGTGTTAAAGTCTACTATGAGTGTATTACTATTGATCTCTCCTTTTATGTCAGTCAATAATTGCTTCATGTATGTAGGAGCTCCTATGTGGGGTGCATATATTTTTTACTAGGATTATATTCTCTTGATTTATTGATTACTTTATTATTATGTAATGACCTTTTTTGTCTCTTATTACAGCCTTTGTTTTAAAGTCTCTTTTATCTGATATAAGTATTGTTACTATGGCTTTTTTTTTCATTTTTGTTTGCATGAAATGCCTTTTTCTATCCCTTTACTTTCAGTCTTTGAGTGTCATTTGATCTGAATTGGGTCTCTTGTAGACAGCTTACACATGGGTCTTGTTTTCTTATCCATTCAGTTATCCTGTGTCTTTTGATTGGAGCATTTAATTCATTTACATTTAAAGTGATTACTGATAGGTACATTGTTACTGCAATTTTATTATTTATATTTGTTATTTCTATTTTATTTTTTACAACTCTGCTCTTTTTACAGAAGGCCGTTTAACATTTCTTGTAATGCTGGCTTGTTGGTGATGAATTCCTTAAGCTTTTTCCTCCCTGTAACACCTTTATCTCACCTTCCATTTTAATCAAAAGCCTTACTGGGTAGAGTATTTGTGGTTGCAGATTCTCGTTTTTCATAACTTTGAATATTTCTTCTCATTACCTTTTGGCCTGCAATGTTTCCATTGAAAAGTCAGCAGACATTCTTATGGGGGTACCCTTGTAAGTAACTAGCTTCCTCTCTCTTGATGCTTTTAAGATTCTCTCTTTGTCTTTAACATTTGGCATTTTAATTATGATGTGTCTTGGAGTAGGTCTGTTTGAATTCCTCTTGTTTGGGACTCTATGTGCTTCCTGAACTTGTATGTCTAATTCCTTTGCCAGGTTAGGAGTTTTCTGTCATTATTCCTTCAAATAGAGTCTCAATCCCTTGCTCTCTCTCTTCCTCTTCAAGTACTCCTATGATTCGGATATTTTTATGCTTCATGTTGTCCCAGAGGTCTCTTAAACTATCTTCATATTTTTTAAATTCTTTTTTTCTTTTTGTTGTTCTGATTGGGAGTATTCAGCTACTTTGTCTTTCAATTCACTGATATGATCTTCTGCTTCATCCAATCTACTGTTGAATCCTAGTGTATTCTTCATTTTAATTATTGTAGTCCTCATTACTGTCTGATTCTTTTTATGGTTTCTATGTCTTTTTTAATGCTTACTATCCCTCTTTTGAGGTTCTCATTGTGCTCATCCATTCTCCCCCTAAGTTTGTTGAGCATCTTTATAACCATTATTCTAAACTCTGTCTCTGGTAGGTTGCTTGCTTCCATTTCATTTAGCTTTTTTTCTGGAGTTTTCTCCTGTTGTTTTATTTGTGGCAGGTTTCTTTGTTTTCTGATTTTATTAGACCCCGTGTGTTCGTTTCTATGTGTCAGAAATATTTGTTTCATCTCTCAGCCTTGGCCAGATGGCCTAATGTGGAAGGTGTCCTGTGTGACCCAGTGGCACACTCTCCCTGATACTTTGTGCTGGGAGCTCTGGAAATGATCTTTGTGTGGGTCGTGTGTGATCTTCTGTTGTCGCCAAGCCTTTATTATTGTTCAGTGCGTGGGATTAACATTCAGTCTCACTAACTGTGGGAATTGGCTGTACCCTCCGTATAAGAGTTTTTGTGGTGGGGGGCTCTCCCCACTGAGTGGGTTTTGTCCAAGCAGGCCTGTGTACTTGTTGCAACCACCCTTTGTTGTATCACTAATGGAACTAGTCAGGAGGTGTTTCATTGTGGTCTGGTGCCAGCCTCTTGATAGCTGCTTTTGATTGCTCAGGGCTACTTGGTGAGAACTACAAAGCGATTTGTTGATGGTTGTTGCCTATGCTGAATCTATAGGTAAGTGGAAAAGACAATGCTGTAGGCAGCTCTTGGTTATTCCCCATCCCTGACCTATGGCAGATTAACAGAGGGACCAGTGTTTCTCAAGGCTTGATACTGCCTATCAGTTGCCTGTAAGTCTCTGAAATTGGATGAGCCTCTGAGTGATATGCATGTTGGGTGACACAAGTACCCTGGGAGTCTGCTGGGTCTATTGAGTAAATTTCCCCCTGCCACTGCAGTGTCAGTTTACATTGTCAACACTGTCTCTGTGGCTCCCTGTATGCTTCCACTCGTAGCAAGGTCAACTGCTGCCCAACGTGGGCCTAAATGCGCTATCCCAGAGCAGGCGCAGCTACCTATCAATGTGCCTCAGGCACTTTGTGTACTGGATGGGGCAGGAACTCAGGGAGTAAAGGGCCATCAGGCCAGTATAAACCCCTGCAATCCCCTTAAGTGATATTGCAGCTTCTATAGGCAGCAGTGGTCTGTTAACAACTGTTTTCCTCGAAATGCGCTCACTGTGCTACCCAAAGTCTGTTGTCTGTGCTAACTGCACAACCCCAGAGCCACTCAGGGCACAAGATGCTGCTTGTCAATGGTCTGCAGGCACTTTGTGGCTTGGGTGAAGTGGGATCTCAAGGAGATGAGGTCCGTTCGACCAATACAGCCTCAGTTTTGCTGCAATTTCTGTGCCTGGGCATTCTCACTGTAGACACAGATCACAGTGAGACCAGCTGCTGTTAGGGGTGGTCCCACAGACTCCTGTGCTCCCCAGACCAATATTGCAACTCTTGCAGGCAGTAAAGGTCTATCTGCTGTTGATTTCTGTGCAGTGCATACCCTGTGCCAGCCAAAGTCTGTTACCTGTGTGGATTAAGAGACCAGGGGAGGGCTGGGGCAGGGCTGTGACAGTTCATTATCAGTGGACCACCTGAGGCAATTTGTGGGTAGAGTAGGATGAGTCTCAGAGAGACCATGGCAGTCAGATCAATACAGCCTCAGTCCTGCTGAAACTTTGGTAACTGTTCTCGAGTTCCCACAGAATTCCCAGATCACAGCAAGACCAGCTGCTGTCTGGAATTGGCCCACAGATCCCCGATATCCACCCAAGTTCGTGTTGGCAGCAGTGATCTGCCTGACCCTATCTCTGAAATGCTGCTCACAGCACTGGTCGCCTGCTGTGAATACTTGGCCCTGAATTGGAAGAGAGCATGGCAGCCATCCAGCAACAACTTTCCCGGGTAATCTACAGGTTGGGCAGGGCAGGCCGATCCCCTCTGATCAGGGCTTCCTAATAACTCTGTGGGAGGGGTCTGCACAAGGAAGCTGGATGGTCTGTAGATTACCCTGTAAGGGAGCTGAACTAAGGCACAATAGTGGCTGCCTTTCCAGCCCTCATTCTGATGCCAGGTAATGTAGACTTTCTCAGAATGAATCTACACAAGCCTCTGACCCACCACTGATGTCGTAGGTGAGTGTCCACATTTCAGAAAGCCTTTGTGTGGGTCCTTCAAAGGGCCATCTAGGGGTTCAATCTCCTTCCATCTCACCCAGATGGCCAGATTCCCTCAGGTTTCTACAGTTAGAGTTATTGAAATCTCCTCTTCCCTGGGTTAAGATCTTGGGTTGGAGAGCCCCAGATGAGATCAGGACTCTTCTCTCCTTCAGGAGAGCTTCTGAAGCCTTGCTCTCCCTCCTGGTGATTCTCCACCACCTGCGGGTGCGGGTCCAGCCCGATTGTGACTTTGCACCTCCTACTGGGTTTGATGTGACTCCTTTATATTATCAGATGTAGATGTTATGATCAGCTGGACTTCAGGTGATTTTCCACATGATTATTTTATAATTTGGTTGTAATTTCAATGTGGACCTGAGAAGAGATGAACCCTGTGTTTACCTAGTCTGCCATCTTCCTTCTTTCCTTATTATCATTTTTTTTAATTTTGGTTGGGTTTCGTGGGTTTTCCCTCTGGTCCTTCTTGTTTTATGTTGTATACTTCACTTCTGAATCTTTGGTGTGTGGTTACCATTATGAATATGTAAAGGATAGTGTTTTATATATACACACACACATACACACACACACACACACACACACATACACACACACACACAGGCATACACATAGTCGTCTTTTTTCTGTACGTGCCTTATCTCCATTCTCCTTTGCAAATTTAGATCTTTGAATCCTCCCCTTTCAGTCATTGTTGTCTCAGTTTGTCCTTATGTGTGCTGAACATTTATTATTATCTTGCTATAGCAAGTCTCTTCTTATTGTTTAAGCTTATAATGCCCTGTTCGTAGTAAGGGTTGCACTTGTCTGCTTCTATCTTCCTGCTAGTTGCCTTACGCCTAGTTATGTATTTTTTTTTGTTGTTAATTGTTTTGTTGCTGAGCTGACCCCTTTCAGTATTTCCTGTAATGTAGGCCTCGTAGTGGAGAATTCCTTCAATTTTTGTACGTCTGGAAAAGTCTTTATTTCTTCTTCATATGTAATGGAGAGCTTTGCTGGATACGTTATTCTAGGCTGGTAGTTCCGTGCACTTAATAGTTTAAATATTTAATTCCATTCCTTTCTGGCTTGTAAGGTTTGTGCTGAGAAGTCCGATGATAATTTAATGGGTTTTCCTTTATAAGTTACTAATTTTTCTCCCTGGCTGCCCTGAGAATTCTGTCTTTGTCGTTGATTTATGATAACTTCAATACAATGTGTCTTGATGAAGGCCTTTTGGGGTTGAGATAATTGGGTGTTCTGTTGACTTCTTGAATTCCTAGCTCCAGCTCATTCCTTAGATTTGGGAAATTCTTGTCAGTAAAGTTTGCTCAGTGTTGGGGCTCTGCAGTACTGGGTCTTGGAGGATATTATGGGAAGGGCCCTCTGGTTTGGGGAATGGGGGCTGCAGCTCAGCCTCACATTTTGTAAATGTGTCTGGTAATAATTACCCGTTGTTTCTCTGCCATCGCCACTTCTCTGCTGTCCCCACTTCTCTCCTTTCTGCCCTGATGCCTGGGCACTTCCACCAGCCGCGTGGAGCTCACAGCTCTCGCAGGCAGAGTTGTTCAGGGAACCTGCCCCACTTTCTCCCCAACTCCTCCTCCTGCAGGGAGCTCTGATTTGAGAGGCAGCTTCTTTTTTCCTTCAGTCTACCACCCGACTCCCAGGGTTCTGACTCTTATGCTCAGATCCCAGTCTCAGATGTGCTGGTGTGCAGTTTGGGTAGTTTTTTTGTTTTTTTGTTTTTTTGTTTTTTTTAATTTTTGATGTTCAGCTTATTGTTGTTTGAAGGGGAGAGTTAAGGGATGTCTCTCACTCTACCATGTTTCTCCTTATCCACTTGTAGTTGTCTTTTAAATCAGATAGGAGAAAAAGAATTATAAATAAAATATCTTTATACTGCCTTTTATATTTACTTGTGTCATTACCTTGTCAGTGCTTATTATTTTTTTATGTGGATGTCCATTATTGTCCAGTGTCTTTTTATTTCTGTCATCAGGCTTCTGTAATGTCTAATAAGAAACTAGATGATAATCTTATTGAGGAAAGCTTGGATGTGAGAAAAGCATCTGTCCCCCAGCTTTCCAGATTCTATCATCATCATTCAGTTTCAACAGTTAACTATGATTTTTTTTAGGTGGGACTATCTTTGCATTTATAATACATAGAATTCTTTGAGTTTCTTGAATATGTTAATATTTGACAGCAAATTTGGGAAGTTTTCAGGTATTATTTATTTAAAATATTCTTTTTGTGCTTTTCTTTTTCTCCTCTCCTTCTTGGACTCCAATTATGTATATGTTCATATGCTTGTTGATGTCCCACAGGTCTTGAAGACCGTACATTTCTCCCCCAACTTTATTGACGTATAATAGACAATTAGTTGCTCATAAGTACATAGTACACCTCAATGAGTATTTTTTCAAGAATAGTTGGAATGCAATAATATATTAGTTTCAATTGTACAGCATAGTGATTAGATATCTATATAACTCATGAAGTGGTCACTCTACCAAATCATGTACCCCTCTACCCTTTTACATATTTTAACATCATTGTTGATTATTTTCCTTATGCTACACTTTAAACTTTGATGAATATTTTGTATCTATCCATTTGTACTTCTTAATCACTAGGCCCTTTTTCACTGTCCACCCCCCAACCACCCTCCCATCTAGTAGCCCTCATGTATTTTTTTGTATCTATGAGTTTATTTCCATATTTTTGTTGTTGTTTATTTTGTTATTTAGATCCCACATGTACGTGAAATATTGTGATAATTGCCTTTCTTTATCCAACTTATTTCATTCACTGTAATACCCTGTAGATCCAACAAGGCAATATATTTTTCCATCTCCCTACTTTTAGTATGTGAGTCTCTTGTAGATGGCATATGTAATGGTCTTGTTTTCTTATCTGTTCAGCCACTCTAGCTTTTGGTTGTAGCACTTAATTCTTTTCCATTTGAGGTACTTGTTGATAGGAATGTAGTTATTACCATTCTTTATCATGTTTTGGATAAATATTTTTTTCTTCTTGAAGAAGTCCCTCCGACATTTCCTATAATACTGGCTTTGAGTTGATAAATTCCTTTAGCTTGTTTTTGTCTGGGAAACTATCTGTCCTTCAACTCTAAATGATAGCTTTGCTGGATAAAGTATTCATGGTTGTAGATCCTTGGCTTTCATCATATTGAATATTTTGTTCCAAACCCTTCGGTCCTGCATAATTTCTTTTGAGAAATCTGCTACCAGCCTTATGGGTGCTCCTTTGTCGATAACTAAATGCTTTTCTCTTGCTACTTTTAAGATTCTGTCTTTGCATTTAACCTTTGGCATTTTAATTATGAGGTGTCTTTGTGTGGGCCTCTTTGGGTTCCTCTTTTTTGGGACACTTTAAGCTTCCTGGGATTGCATGTCCATTTTCTTTGCCAGGTAAGGGAATTTTTCTATCATTATTTCTTCAAATAGCTGTTCAACACCTTATTTTGCCTTGGGTACCCCGATGACACAGAATTTTTTACATTTAATAGTGTCCCATAAGCTCCTTAAATTATTATTATAATCTTGGTTCTCTTTTTGCCATTCTGATTTGATGTCCTTGGGTTCCCCATCCTCTATATCAGTAGTTTGATCCTCCTCTTTATTCACTTCATTTATTCTATTTAATATACTTCTCAGATCAGATAATGTGTTCTTCATTTCTATTTCCCTTTTATAATTTTTATGTTTTTTATCTCCTTATTGAAGTTCTTGCTGAATTCATCTACAATTCCAATAAGTTCATTGAGCATCTTTATAACCAGTGTTTTGAACTCTGCATCTGTTAGATTGCTTGACTGCATTATTCCTGGTTCTCTGTTCTGTTCTCTAACATGGTTTCTGCTTCTTTGTCTTCTCATTTTGTCTGCCTTTCTGTGTCTGTTTCTATGTACTAAACAAAGCTCTTAAGTCTCCCAGTCATTATTGTGGCATTTTGAAGTAGGTGTCCAGCAGCTCTGTCATGAGAGGAGTTTAGCTGCAGGCCAAATTTAGCCCTAGCTTGTGTCCTTCACAGGTCCACCTGTTAAGATTCAGCAAGCAATCCACAGATGCTGTGCTTATAGTTGCCTCAGGAACCCAAGCCAGAAACTGAGGCCATCTGCCCCCATTATGAGTCTTATTTCATGAGTATGTTCACAGATTTTTGTATTAGCATGGTCTTCTAGTTTTTTGAGGGAATATACAGGAATTTTTTTAAGCCTCTTATAAATAACTGATTTCCCAGCTTTCTTTTCAGTTTTTTTTTTTTTTTTGGTTAGCATATTATTTGTCCAGCTGTTCTCCATCACATCAGGCAACCTCAATGTTAAACAATTACCAATAATGGTTTTCAAAAAATACTCCTCGGGAACAGGCTATTCACACTGAGTGATCTCTTAGGTCAACTAAAGAGAAGACTTGCAAGAATATTCACCGGATAGGTCAGATAATGACAATTCTCTATGAAATGTGCTTTGAAGGAGGTATAACCCCATTCTACCCCTCGAGTGGCTGTTAGGCTGCTGATTTTCATTGTGATTGCACATTGTGGGTTTACAAGTTTACTTCGGAGCTGGGAAAAGGCAATGAGATTAGACCAAGTTAAAATTCTACAAATCTCACTGCTATTAACAACATTTGTCCATTTTTCTTAAATGAATGCTCATCAGATTATTGAGACATCTGATTAGTTTCCACAGTTTGGAAAAGTTGATTTCTTATAATTTTTGCAAATATTGTTTTTGTGGAAGAGAGGATTTTCAAAGGTACTTATTTTGCCATTTCTGCTGATGTCATCATTTTTATGTCATCACTAAGCTCTACTTATATGGTCTAGTCTATACAATTTGTTGTTCATGTAGCATGGTTACTACTTAAAATGTTAATAAAAATATATGCCTAAGAATACTGATTACAAGTGGAAGTTGCATGTTTAGAAGTATGAGGACATACAATATTGTAAGTAAAAGTCAAATTATGAAAAGACAAGACTAACAGATTATGCCTGCCCAAAACTTTCTCAGAAACAGAAGTCAGGGAGACCAAGGAAAGTGAATAAAGGATAAGAAAGAGATAAAATTCAAAGATATGTAGCTACCTCCAAAAAAGCTAGCATCATTCAAATATATAGTTTCTCAGAACTGTAAAAAAAGCCAGAGATCAGTGAAGGCAGAAATTAGAACAGTACATAATAAAAGAGGAAACATGATTAAAGAGCATGGTAAAATTATTGAAGTATTGAATTAATTTCTTAATGTATTTACAAGGGGGATACTAACCAAATGACAGCTATCATTTGCTATATGTACATCATCTTACTGGACTTCTAAGTCAGCATTGCAAGGGGGTTAAGAAAAATATGGAGAGTCAAAATTGACATACTCCTTAACCATATGGTATTACTCCTAGGGACCCGGCACAAACCAGAGCCATCTTTTTCAGTGACCATAGACAATACTTGAAGAATAAAGACTGTTCCAGCTTAAGCTAGCACTAGAACAGTTTGAGATAATGTGGTGCCACTCTCTGCACCTTGTCTTCAGACTGGATTCTAGAAATGAGCTACTCATTTGAATGGACTTTTAAAACAATGGAAACAACCTATTCTCCATTGAAGTAGAGTCTTCTATGTGACAGATTTAGAACTGTGTAAAAGGTTAAAGCAAAAACACTCAATATATGTGAAATCAATGTCCTAAAATATTTCATAAATTAAGATTTAAAACCAATAATTATATAATTATATTTCAATGCCTTCTAAAGAAAAACATATGACCTTTTTATCCATTTGTTTCTTCTTCCATTTAAATCTCTTATTATAAAGTAGAATTCATATAGAGACATGCACAAAATGTGAATTTACAGCTCAATAAACTATCACAAAGTAAGCGTACATGTAACCACTGACCAGGTCAAAAAATAGAACATTGAAAGTACCCCAGAGACCATTTTCACTTTTTAATGGGTGCATTGCAATTAATTTTGTTAAGTAATTTTGTGACAATTCTAGAAATAAAGATGTTGAGATGAAAAAGTGGGATGTTCTAAATCAGATTTAGCAAATAGTGTATTATAGAAGTAGAAATAAGGAATGAACCTTGGAACTTTAAATCTAATGGCAGGAGAAGATAGATAAGTATGTTGGTAAAAGTGGCATAAAACCAGAGGAAAATCTTGTATGTGACAGAATATTAAACTAGCCCCCTTCTCACCAAAGACTCATTTTCAAACTGTAGAAAGCTCAATAGTAATGTGACAAGCCAGTAGAAAGTAACAGTTTCTTAGTCTGAGACATGGTCATCTCCTTTCACCTTCAGTGATTTGAAGTGTTTAGTCATTCTTATCAGTTTGTACCAATAATGGAAAAAATAAATAAATAAACAGATAATCTTTCCTCTTCTCTCAGACAAGCTTCACAGTAGATAGCTTACTATGATAGATAAATTGTAGGCCAATACTTCTGTTCCATTTCTCATGGCACCTCGCTGTGGCTGCACAATTTCCCTGGGAGCAGTTCCCTACTAGGCACTACCAAAGGACTATTTCATAAGCAATCTGACCCAGCTAATTCTGACAACATTACTAGGGCATACTAGGACCTTAAGTTACATCAAGCAAAGGGTCTAGATGGGAAAGAAATCTGAGTCTGGGCAAATAATAACCTTAATCCATGCCATTCTTTTATCATCATCATTGGAGCCTTTCTCTGCAGAATTTAAAATTTATTTTAACAAGATTTTTATCTTCTCCTTTCTATTTATAAAAAACGGCAAAGATTTTGAAGCTGGCTATAATTCATTTTTATATTATAGGAGGTTTTGACTCCTCCAACCATGTTCAAGTTACAGTGAACTTATAATTTTTTTTCTGATTTTTAATATTTACGGTAGCTACATGACTTATTTAATTAAACAGACATTAGTTAAGCACTTGCTGGATGCAAAAATCTATAAGGACTGCTGGAAGCCAAATAAATAAATAACATATGCCTTCCCAAATTTTCAAACTGGATGAGAAGTAGAAAATATAGAGGGAGGCATATAGCTATCAATTACTTACAATAGAAATTAGTGAATGAAGGAGGTATGATATAGACCCAGCATAGTACCAGCTTACCTAATGGTTATAATGATAAAACTGGTGGTAGAGAGGGGCCTCACTCAGGTAAATGATGTTCTCTTACTGAGCGCCACCCACCAGGCATTCAGACACAGGAACTGGTGTCTGAATTTCAAGCACTGACCCAGGTAGTGTTTCCATTGTAAATGAATATCATTCCGGTTCTCTGACGGATATAGGCAGAATCAGTCTATGGAGATGAATTTTACTTTGCTCCCAATCCTCACTAAAGCACCACGCTTAGAAGTCCCATCTGGGAAGAAGCTACTTTATCCTCTCTTGGGCAGTGTCATCGAAAAATCATTAAAAAGGATTGATTACTGTTTGTTAGTTTTAAAAGATGATTCCCCAAATGTAAGAGTAACCAAGCCGTGATCATTAATAGTAACCAATTTGCTAAAAAGTCTTTCCTTTTTATTTTACAGTTAGGTAATTAACATCAAAAAGTGAGATGTGGATCAAAGTATTTTCTGGCGTGTCTCCTCCCTTTAGGAGATAAGAAGTAAGGTCAAAAATCAAACAGAACTTTATCATCTATCCCACTCAGCTTTGATTTGGAAAGGAGGTAGTTAAGTTACAACATCAAGAAAGTGGTCCTTCTAAAGCTTGCCTTCTATTGCATGCTTCTGCAGCAGCAATTACCTCAGTTACAAATCTCATTTACAGAACTCTTTGAAACTGATATCTGGATGATGGCAGAATACACTAGAAATCAATGGAGGGTGATTTCATTCCCAAATTGAAATTACAATTTAATTTAAAGTAAGGAAAAACATACACATGCACACCACAACCCCCCTTCTTTCTCATTAATAGATTCCTCAGCAGCATTTATGAGGTTCAACTTTCACAAATTCAATTATTCCTTGAAAAATATGAATTATAAACACTACCAAATGAAATGCAATGACATCCTAGCATCTGGAAGGAAAATAGACAGGAGCTGTTGGAAATGATCCTAATCATGATGCTGATAAGTAACAGCCCAGGACATAGTCAGCAAAACAGGGAAAAGCCTGCCTCTTTGCAGCTACCATTATGTGATGTTTTCTTTACCAATTTATAGTATCCTAGCAACCATCTTGCATACTAGTCCTAATTGATCTAAAAATTTTGTACTGGGAAATCTGTGTATAAGGACTCATGCTTTAGGAAAGGATACTTTCTCCTTGGAGGGCATGTCAATAGCCAAATAATTATGCGGGGATGAGAGTAATTTTCTTTGCTCCGAGATTTAATTGCCCCTCCTGATCCTGTATAGTCATAGGGCCTATAATACAGGTTTGACATAAATTGATGGCAGTGCTGCCAAGAGATCCTAATTCCACATGCTTATTTGATAGCACAACAGAAAAGTCTGGGTATATTGCCTGCTGGAGATGACCTTACATATAGTAAAAGTGGGCACTGACAATGGCCCTAAATTTCCACCTTATGAACAGCTCCCAGTGCAGTTGTGCAGCCACAGTATGGTGTCATGAGAAATGGAATAGAAATATCAGCCTACAATTTATCTGTCATAGTAAGCTATCTACCATAAAACTTACCTGAGGGAAGAGAATATTGTCAAAATTTTCATGTTATTCGGGATTGGTAAGGCTTTCAGTCATTCTCAGCCATTTTTATCTTACTGTGAATTAGATAAGCTATCAGATTCATTAATGCCCTCCGATATATGTTTTTTCATATAGAAAAAGAAAGATTTAGAACTAGGGATAGGGCCTCAACACAGTAAAAGCCACATATGACAAACCCACAGCTAACATCATAGTCAATAAAAAAAGATGAAAGAATTTTCCTCCAGATCAGGAACAAGACAAGGATGACTACCTTCAACACATTTATTCAACATAATGTTGGAAGTTCTAGCTATAGAGATAAGACAAAAAAATAAACAAAATGCTTCCAAATTGGAAAGGAAGAAGTAAAACCGTCATTACTTATAGATGACATGATATAGTATATATCAAGAATGCTAAAGAGGCCACCAAAACACTATTAGTACTGATAAATTAATTCAAGAGAGTAGAAGAATACAATATTAATATTTATAAATTGGTTACATTTTTATACACCAATAATAAATTATCAAAAAGAGTAATTAAGAAAAAATCTCATTTACAATTGCACCAAAAATAAAATACATAGAAATATAGTTAACCAAAAAGATTGAAAAAAAAATAACTGTATTTGTAAAATAAGGCATTGAAGAAAAAAATTAAAGAAGATGCAAATAAATGAAAGCATATATTGTGCTTATGAATAGGAAGAATTAATATTGTTAAAATGTCCATACTACCTAAACCAATCTGTAGATTCAATGGCATTTTTGCCATTGAATATCACTATCAAAATACCAATGGCATTTTTCATAGAGCTGGAGAAAAGCCAGGTGAAAGAAAACTAGAAAGAAGTTCCCCTATTTTTAATTCTGGCCCAGGTTCTCCAAAGTCAGTGATCAGGTGCTATCATGGACTTATCCAGATATGTCCTATATGATGTAGATTATATCTGAAGGAGTAAGGGGTCCATTGTAAAGTTGAATTATCCATTAGTTTCATAATATTGTCAGAGGAGAGATTTTATAGCTATGTAAGACATTGCTGAGTAATTGAGGGATCTTTCCATCCTGGCCCTAAACTCATTTTGCCAATTCATACTCCCTTTATTTCAGCCATACATTCTATCATCACTGAGAATAACCATTGGTCTGTGTGTCTGTTTTTCTGCCAGTACCATGCCATTTTGATTATTGTCGCTTTGTAGTATAATTTGAAGTTGGGCAGAGTGATGCCTCCAGCATCGTTCTTTTTTCTTAGGATCGTTTTGGTGATTCGGAGTCTTTTTGCATTCATAAAAATCTGATGTTTTCTTGTCTATTTCTTTAAAAAATGCCGATGGGATTCTTATGGGGATTGCATTAAATCTGTATAATGCTTTAGGTAATATGGTCATTTTAACTATGTTGGTTCTTCCAATCCCAGAACACGGAATATCTTTCCATTTCTTTGTATCTTCTTCGATTTCTTTTAATAGGGTATTATAGTTTTCATTATATAGGTCCTTCACATGTTTCATTAGATCTATTCCTAGGTATTTTATTCTTTTTGTTACAATTGCAAAAAGAATTATTATTTCCACTTCTCTTTTTCTGGCACGTCATTATTCGAGTATAGGAACGCTATGAATTTTTGAACACTGATTTTGTATCTAGAAACTTTGCTGTATTTGCTTATTGTTTTTAGTAGTGTTCTTATGGAGTATTTAAGGTTTCCTATATACAGAACCATGCCATCTGCAAATAGTGACAGTTTGACTTTGTTTCCTATTTTGATGTCTTTTATATCTTTCACTTGTCGGATAGCACTGCTAAGACTTCCAATGTCATATTGAATAACAGTGGCAATAGTAGACAGCCTTGTCTAGTTCTCAATCTCACAGGGAAGGTTTTTAGTTTTTTACCATTAAGTATAATGTTTGCTGAGGGTTTGTCATATACGGTGTTTATTATTAAGGTACTTTCCTTCTATGCCAATTTTGTTAAGTGATTTGATCATAAATGAATGCTATATCTTGTTGAAAGCTTTTTCTGCATCTATTGATAAGATCATATGATTTTATTTTTTAATTTGTTTATGTCATGTATCACATTAATCAATTTGCATATGTTGAACCATGCCTATGCCATTGAGATGAAGCCTACTTGATCGTGGTGAATAATCTTTTTAATATGTTACAGTATTCGGTTCACTAGTATCTTATTTAGGATTTTTGCATCTCTGTTCATGAGTGATATTGGTCTGTAGTTTTCTTTTTTAGTGTTATCTTTATCAGGTTTTGGTATCAAGGTAATATTGGCCTCATAAAATGATTTGGGAAGTATTCCCTGCTCTTCGATTTTTTGGAAGAGTTTGAGGAGAATAAGTATTAAATCTTCTTTGAATATTTGGTAGAATTCACTGGTGAAGTCATCTGGTCCTGGACTTTGACTTTTGATAGGTTTTTGATGATTGTTTCAATTTCCATACTGCTGATCGATCTATTTAGATTTTCCAGTTCTTCTTGATTCAGTCTAGGAAGGTTGTAATTTTCTAAGTACTGGTCCATTTCTTCTAGGTTATTAAATTTGGTGTTTTATACTTTTTCGTGGCATTCTTGTATAATTTGTATTTCTGCATTGTCTGTCATAATTTCTCCTCTTTCATTCTGGATTTTGTATATTTGCGTCTTTTGTGTGTGTGTGTGTGTGTGAGTCTAGTCAGTGGTTTGTCAATTTTATTAACCTTAAAAAAACAACACTGTTGCATTAATTTTTCTATTGATTTTTTTCAGTTTCATTTAATTCTGCTCTAATTTTGATTATTTCTTTCCTTCTGCCTACCTTAGTCTTTATTTGTTCTTCTTTTTCTTTTCTTTTTTTTAAGATGAAGCGTTAGATTGTTTATTTGAGCTCGTTCTTGTTTTTAGAGATAACACTGCAATGACGTGAATTTTATTCTTATGACTGCTTTTGCCATGTCCCAAAAGTATTGATATGTTGTACCAGAATTATCATTCGTTTCTATCTATTTCTTGATCTTCCTTTTTATTTCTTCTTTGACTGAGGCATTCTTCAGTAACATGCTATTTAATCTCCATATATTTTTGGTTCTTCCTACTTATTTTTATAGTTGATCTCCAGCTTCAATGCATTATGATCAGAGAATATGGTTGGTATAATTTGAACCCCCTTATATTTGTTGAGACTATCTCTGTGTCCCAGTATGTGGTCAATACTTGAGAATGTTCCATGTACACTAGAGAAAAACGTATAAGCAGCTGTTCGGGGATAAATGGCTCTGTAAATATCAATTATGTCCAGTCGTTCTAATGTGTCATTCAAGGATGTTATTTTCTTATTGATTTTCTCTTTGGATGATGTCCATATCTGACAGTGGTATATTTAGGTACCCTACTATTATAGTGTTTTGATGTGTTTCTCCTTTTAGTTTTGTTAGTAATTGCTTTAAATATTTCGGGGCTCCCTGATTGAGAGCATAGATATTAATATGTTATGTCTTTTTAGTGCATGATTTCCTTTATCATTATGAAGTGTCCCTCAGTATCTTTATTTATCTTTTTAATTTTGAAGTCTGTTTTGTCCATTATTAGTACCGTTACTCCACTTTTCTCTGAATGCCATTTGTTTAAAATATCATTTTGCACCATTTACTTTGAGTCTATATTTGTCTTTGGAACTGAGATATGTGTCTTGGAGACAGCATCAGTTGGGTTTTGTTTTTTAATCCAATCTCCCACTCTGTGCTTTTTAAATGGTGAGTTCAGTCCATTTTCACTTAAGATGATTATTGAAATATGAGGTTTTACTATAACCAATTTACTTTTGCTTTCTGGTAGCTCAGTATTTCCATTGCTTCCTTGTCCTTGTGTTGTTTATTATCATCATTATTATTATTATTATTAT